>NC_069499.1:1251351166-1251651166 GCF_027579735.1 Bombina bombina
ACTTGTCTTTCAAGCTAAATTAGGCCTCTCCCACTCCACTCCGGAGTTGTGAGGCCTACAAAAATCACTTCTAAGTGACTAAATTTATGCCATGTGGATAATAACCCCAGTAAAACACTCCAAAGTGCTTAAAAAGGTGTCTCCAATGAGAATTTCTTAATAAATAATCGATTACCCTGCATTAGTGTCAACCAGCCTATTTAGCCCTGTCATGTAAGCATTCAATTCTATACTAAGTCTCAGAACATAGCTTACCCTCCCCACATGGGGATCTTGTCAGTCTTCTAGCATTATCTCAGTCTTGTCTAGAAATAAATGACTGAACATACCTCATTGCAGTCAAGCCTGCAAACTGTTCCCCCCAACTGAAGTTTTCTGGTACTCCTCAGTCCTGTGTGAGAACATCAGTGGATTTTAGTTACAACATGCTAAAATCATTTTCCTCTCAGCAGAATTCTTCATCACTTTTCTGCTAGAGAGTAAATAGTACAAACCGGTACCATTTAAAAATAACAAACTCTTGATTGAAGATATAAAACTACAATTTTAACACCACATTCACTATACCCTCCCTGAGAGAGAACCTAGTGCGTTAACGCGGCAAAGAGAATGACTTGGGGGTGGAGCTAGGGGGGGAGATATATGGACAGCTCTTCTGAGTGCTCTATTTGCCACTTCCTGTAGGAAAGGAGAATATCCCACAAGTAAGGATGAATCCGTGGACTGGATACACCTTGCAAGAGAAATATAAAGAAAGACTGTCTTAAAAAGAACAGGGTGGGCCGTGGACTCGTCATATCGTAAAAGAAAGTAATTTATCAGGTAAGCATAAATTTAGTTTTCTTTAACAAATATATGACGAGTCCACGGATTTCATCCTTACTTTTGGGAAACCAATACCAAAGCAATAGGACACGGATGAAAGGGAGGGACAAGACAGGAACCCAAACGGAAGGCACCACTGCTTGAAGAACCTTTCTCCCAAAGAAAGTCTCAGAAGAAGCAAAAGTATAACATTTGTAAAATTTGGAAAAAGTATGAAGCAACGACCAAGTCGCAGCCTTACAAATCTGTTCAACAGATGCATCGTTTTTAAAAGCCCATGTGGAAGCCACAGCCCTAGTAGAATGAGCCGTAATTCTTTCAGGAGGCTGCTGTCCAGCAGTCTCATATGCCAGGTGGATGATACTTCTCAGCCAAAAAGAAAGAGAGGTAGCCATAGCTATCTGACCCCTACGCTTTCCGGAATAAACAATGAATAATGAAGATGATTGACGGAAATTCTTAGTTGCCTGTAAGTAAAACTTTAAGGCAGGACCACGTCCAAGTTATGTAACATACGCTCCTTCTTAGAAGAAGGATTAGGACACAAGGAAGAAACAACAATTTCCTGATTAATATTCTTATTCGAAACAACCTTAGGAAGAAAACCAGGTCTGGTACGTAAAACCACCTTATCGGAATGAAATATGAGATAAGGCGAATCACACTAACGCTGAAAGCTCAGAAACTCTTCGAGCAGAAGAAATAGCAACCAAAAACAAAACTTTCCAAGATAACAGTTTAATATCTATGGAATGCATAGGTTCAAACGGAACCCCTTGAAGAACTTGAAGAACTAAATTCAAACTCCAGGGAGGAGTAATAGGTCTAAATACAGGCTTAATCCTAGATAGAGCCTGACAAAAAGACTGAACATCTGGTACATTTGCCAAACGTTTGTGAAACAGAATTGGCAAAGCTGAAATTTGTCCCTTTAAGGAACTCGCTGATAACCCTTTCTCCAATCCTTCATGGAGAAAAGACAGAATCCTAGGAATCCTAACTTTACTCCATGAGTAACCCTTGGATTCACACCAATAAAGATATTTACGCCATATCTTATGATAGATTTTTCTAGGGACAGGCTTTCTGTATCTGTTTGATTCGAGCAATCACGCGTGGGAGGAGAGGAAACGGTGGAAACACATAAGCTAGGCTGAACAACCAAGGCATCTATCAGTTCGGCCTGAGGATCCCTTGACCGGGATCCGTATCTTGGAAGCTTGGCATTCTGTCGGGATGCCATCAAATCCAATTCCGGTCTGCCCCATCTGAGAATCAATGAGGCAAATACCTCCGGGTGAAGTTCCCACTCCCCCGGATGAAAAGTCTGTCGACTTAGAAAATCTGCTTCCCAGTTCTCTACTCCTGGGATGTAGATCGCTGACAGATGACAAGAGTGGGCCTCCGCCCAACTGATTATCTTGGATACCTCTATCATCGCTAAGGAACTCCTTGTTCCCCCTTGATGATTGACATATGCCACAGTCGTGATGTTGTCCCACTGAAATCTGATGAATTTGGCCGAAGCCAACTGAGGCCATGCCTGAAGCGCATTGAATACTGCTCTCAGTTCCAGAATATTGATTGGAAGAAGAGACTCAACTTGAGTCCAAACACCCTGAGCCTTCAGGGATTTCCAAACTGCACCTCAGCCCAGAAGGCTGGCATCTGTTGTCACTATTACCAATGAGGGTCTGCGTAAACAAGTCCCTTGGGACAGATGATCCAGGATTGGTCTGAAAGTTCCTTCTTTTTTGGGAACCACAAACAGGTTTGAGTAAAACCTCAGCCCTTGTTCAGCAATTGGAACTGGGTGGATCACTCCCATTGTATGTAGGTCTTCTACACAGCGTAAGAACGCTTCTTTCTTTGTCGTGTCTGTAGACAGACGAGAAATATGGAACCTTCCCCTTGGAGGGGAGTCCTTGAATTCTAGAAGATATCCCTGGGTAACAATCTCTAAAGCCCAGGGATCGAGAACATCTCTTGCCCAGGCCTGAGCGAAGAGAGAAAGTCTGCCCCCTACTAGATCCGGTTCCGGATCGGGGGCTACCCCGTCATGCTGTCTTGGTAGCAGCTGCAGGCTTTTTGGCCTGTTTACCCTTGTTCCAGCCCTGATAAGGCTTCCAGGTTGCCTTGGGCTGTGAAGCGTTACCCTCTTGCTTTGCAGCTGTAGAGGCTGAAGCGGGACCGCTCCTGAAATTACGAAAGGAACGAAAATTAGCTTTGTTTTTAGCCTTAAAAGGCTTGTCCTGGGGGAGAGCATGGCCCTTTCCCCTGGTGATTTCTGAAATAATCTCTCTTAATTCTGGCCCGAAAAGGGTCTTTCCCTTGAAAGGGATATTTAACAATTTGGATTTTGACAACACATCGGCCGACCATGACTTGAGCCAAAGCGCTCTGCGTGCCATAATGGCGAAGCCTGAATTTTTTGCCGCCAACTTAGCTAATTGCAAAGCGGCATCTGTGATAAATGAATTAGCCAGCTTTAGAGCCTTAATTCTATCCATAATTTCGTCATATGAGGTCTCTGTCTGGAGCGACTCCTCCAGCACCTCAAACCAGAAAGCTGCTGCAGTAGTTACAGGAACAATGCAGGCAATAGGTTGGAGAAGAAAGCCTTGTTGAACAAAGATTTTCTTAAGTAAACCTTCTAACTATTTATCTATAGGATCTTTAAAAACACAACTGTCTTCAAATGGTATGGTTGTGCGCTTAGCAAGTGTCGAAATAGCCCCCTCTACCTTAGGGACCGTCTGCCACGAGTCTCGCCTAGGGTCAGTTATGGGGAACATTTTCTTAAAAATAGGTGGGGGGACAAAAGGGACACCTGGTCTATCCCACTCCCTAGTAACAATATCCGCAACCCTCTTAGGGATCGGAAATGCATCAGTGTATACAGGAACCTCTAGGTACTTGTCCATTTTACACAACTTCTCTGGGACCACCATAGGGTCACAATCATCCAGAGTAGCTAATACCTCCCTGAGCAAAACGCGGATGTGTTCCAATTTAAATTTAAATGCTAATGAATCTGACTCTGCCCGATGAGAAACCATTCCTGAATCGGAAATTTCTCCCTCAGACATTAAATCCCTCACCTCCATTTCAGAGCGTTGTGAGGGTACATCAGATAAGGCTACCAAAGCTTCAGACTGCTCATAATCTGTTCTTAAAACAGAGCTATCACGCTTTGTAGGAAAAACTGGCAGTTTGGATAGAAAGGCCGCAAGGGAATTATCCATAACTGTCGCTAGTTGTTGCAATGTAATAGGGGCAGACGCACTAGAGGAACTAAGCGTCGCTTGCGCGGGCGTAACTGGTTGTGACACATGGGGAGAGGTAGACGGACTATCCTCATTACCTTCAGTCTGAGAATCATCTTGGGCCACATTTTTAAGTGCAACAATATGATCTTTAAAGTGTATAGACATATTAGTGCAATTGGGACACATTCTGAGAGGGGGTTCCACCATGGCTTCTAAACACATTGAACAAGGATTTTCCTTAGTGTCAGACATGTTTAACAGACTAGTAGCATACACAAGCAAGCTTGGAAAACACTTTAATCAAATAAAAAACACAATTTGAAAAAAACGTTACTGTGCCTTTAAGAAATAAAAAGAGCACACAATTTTACAAAACAGTGAAAAATGCACAAATCCTTTTGAAATTTTCACAGTATGTACCTAAGACTTTAATATGATTGCACAGCAAGTTTCAGAACGATTAACCCCTTAATGCCCAAACCGGAGCAGCCTAAAGCCAACAAGAGCACACAATTTTACAAAACAGTGAAAAATGCACCAATCCTTTTGAAATTTTCACAGTATGTACCTAAGGCTTTAATATGATTGCACAGCAAGTTTCAGAACGATTAACCACTTAATGCCCAAACGGAGCAGCCTAAAGCCAACAACCGGTTAACAAACTACAGCACCTTGCCACAGCTTACTGCTGTGGCCCTACCTGCCCTTAGGGATCAGTTTTGGGGAAACAAAGCTTCTTTTAGGCCCTCAATCAGCAGCAGGGCCCTCCATGTGAAGCAGCATGAACTTGTCTTTCAAGCTAAATTAGGCCTCTCCCACTCCACTCTGGAGTTGTGAGGCCTACAAAAATCACTTCTAAGTGACTAAATTTATGCCATGTGGATAATAACCCCAGTAAAACACTCCAAAGTGCTTAAAAAGGTGTCTCCAATGAGAATTTCTTAATAAATAATCGATTACCCTGCATTAGTGTCAACCAGCCTATTTAGCCCTGTCATGTAAGCATTCAATTCTATACTAAGTCTCAGAACATAGCTTACCCTCCCCACATGGGGATCTTGTCAGTCTTCTAGCATTATCTCAGTCTTGTCTAGAAATAAATGACTGAACATACCTCATTGCAGTCAAGCCTGCAAACTGTTCCCCCCAACTGAAGTTTTCTGGTACTCCTCAGTCCTGTGTGGGAACATCAGTGGATTTTAGTTACAACATGCTAAAATCATTTTCCTCTCAGCAGAATTCTTCATCACTTTTCTGCTAGAGAGTAAATAGTACAAACTGGTACCATTTAAAAATAACAAACTCTTGATTGAAGATATAAAACTACAATTTTAACACCACATTCACTATACCCTCCCTGAGAGAGAACCTAGTGCGTTAACGCGGCAAAGAGAATGACTTGGGGGTGGAGCTAGGGGGGGAGCTATATGGACAGCTCTTCTGAGTGCTCTATTTGCCACTTCCTGTAGGAAAGGAGAATATCCCACAAGTAAGGATGAATCCGTGGACTGGATACACCTTGCAAGAGAAATATAAAGAAAGACTGTCTTAAAAAGAACAGGGTGGGCCGTGGACTCGTCATATCGTAAAAGAAAGTAATTTATCAGGTAAGCATAAATTTAGTTTTCTTTAACAAATATATGACGAGTCCACGGATTTCATCCTTACTTTTGGGAAACCAATACCAAAGCAATAGGACACGGATGAAAGGGAGGGACAAGACAGGAACCCAAACGGAAGGCACCACTGCTTGAAGAACCTTTCTCCCAAAGAAAGTCTCAGAAGAAGCAAAAGTATAACATTTGTAAAATTTGGAAAAAGTATGAAGCAACGACCAAGTCGCAGCCTTACAAATCTGTTCAACAGATGCATCGTTTTTAAAAGCCCATGTGGAAGCCACAGCCCTAGTAGAATGAGCCGTAATTCTTTCAGGAGGCTGCTGTCCAGCAGTCTCATATGCCAGGTGGATGATACTTCTCAGCCAAAAAGAAAGAGAGGTAGCCATAGCTATCTGACCCCTACGCTTTCCGGAATAAACAATGAATAATGAAGATGATTGACGGAAATCCTTAGTTGCCTGTAAGTAAAACTTTAAGGCAGGACCACGTCCAAGTTATGTAACATACGCTCCTTCTTAGAAGAAGGATTAGGACACAAGGAAGGAACAACAATTTCCTGATTAATAAATATTCTTATTCGAAACAACCTTAGGAAGAAAACCAGGTCTGGTACGTAAAACCACCTTATCGGAATGAAATATGAGATAAGGCGAATCACACTGTAATGCTGAAAGCTCAGAAACTCTTCGAGCAGAAGAAATAGCAACCAAAAACAAAACTTTCCAAGATAACAGTTTAATATCTATGGAATGCATAGGTTCAAACGGAACCCCTTGAAGAACTTGAAGAACTAAATTCAAACTCCAGGGAGGAGTAATAGGTCTAAATACAGGCTTAATCCTAGATAGAGCCTGACAAAAAGACTGAACATCTGGTACATTTGCCAAACGTTTGTGAAACAGAATTGGCAAAGCTGAAATTTGTCCCTTTAAGGAACTCGCTGATAACCCTTTCTCCAATCCTTCTTGGAGAAAAGACAGAATCCTAGGAATCCTAACTTTACTCCATGAGTAACCCTTGGATTCACACCAATAAAGATATTTACGCCATATCTTATGATAGATTTTTCTAGTGACAGGCTTTCTGTATCTATTTGATTCGAGCAATCACGCGTGGGAGGAGAGGAAACGGTGGAAACACATAAGCTAGGCTGAACAACCAAGGCATCTATCAGTTCGGCCTGAGGATCCCTTGACCGGGATCCGTATCTTGGAAGCTTGGCATTCTGTCGGGATGCCATCAAATCCAATTCCGGTCTGCCCCATCTGAGAATCAATGAGGCAAATACCTCCGGGTGAAGTTCCCACTCCCCCGGATGAAAAGTCTGTCGACTTAGAAAATCTGCTTCCCAGTTCTCTACTCCTGGGATGTAGATCGCTGACAGATGACAAGAGTGGGCCTCCGCCCAACTGATTATCTTGGATACCTCTATCATCGCTAAGGAACTCCTTGTTCCCCCTTGATGATTGACATATGCCACAGTTGTGATGTTGTCCCACTGAAATCTGATGAATTTGGCCGAAGCCAACTGAGGCCATGCCTGAAGCGCATTGAATACTGCTCTCAGTTCCAGAATATTGATTGGAAGAAGAGACTCAACTTGAGTCCAAACACTCTGAGCCTTCAGGGATTTCCAAACTGCACCCCAGCCCAGAAGGCTGGCATCTGTTGTCACTATTACCAATGAGGGTCTGCGTAAATAAGTCCCTTGGGACAGATGATCCGGCGACAACCACCAAAGAAGAGCGTTTCTGGTCTCTTGATCCAGATTTATCTGAGGAGATAAATCCGCATAATCCCCATTCCACTGTCCGATCATGCACAGTTGCAGTGGTCTGAGAAGAAAGCGAGCAAACTGAACGATGTCCATTGCCGCTACCATTAATCCAATTACTTCCATACACTGAGCCACTGATGGCCGAGGAATTGACTGAAGTGCTCGGCAAGTATTAAGAATCTTTGATTTTCTGACCTCCGTCAGAAATATTTTCATGGTTACCGAGTCTATCAAGTTCCCAAGAAAGGAACCCTTGTCTGTGGGACAAGTGAACTCTTCTCTATGTTCACCTTCCAGCCGTGAGTTCTCAGAAAAGACAACACTGTGTCCGTGTGAGATTTTGTCAGATGATATGTTGACGCCTGAATCAGAATGTCGTCCAGATAAGGCACCACTGCTATTCCTCACGGTCTGAGAACCGCCAAAAGAGACCCTAGAACCTTTGTGAAGATTCTGGGTGCTGTGGCCAATCCGAAGGGAAGAGCCACGAATTGATAATGTTTGTCCAGAAAGGCAAACCTTAGAAACTGATGATGATCCTTGTGGATAGGAATATGAAGGTAAGCATCCTTCAAGTCAATGGTAGTCATATATTGACCCTCCTGGATCATTGGTAAAATTGTTTGTATAGTCTCCATCTTGAATGATGGAACTCTTAGAAATTTGTTTAGACACTTGAGATGTAAAATGGGTCTGAACGTTCTGCCCCCTACTAGATCCAGTCCCAGATCAGGGGCCGCCCCTTCATGCTGTCCTAGGAGCAGGAGCTGGCTTTTTGGATTGTTTACCCTTATTCCAGTTCTGATTAGGTCTCCAGACTGACTTAGATTGGGTAAAATTCCCTTCCTGCTTTGAGGAAGAAGAAGAAGCGGGGGGTCCTCCTTTAAAGTTCCGAAAGGAACGAAAATTATTCTGTTTACCCCTCATTTTAACCGACTTAACCTGAGGTAGGGCATGGCCTTTACCTCCTGTAATATCAGAAATTATTTATTTTAATTATGGCCCGAAAAGGGTCTTACCTTTAAAGGGAATAGCTAAAAGCTTATGTTTTGATGACACATCAGCAGACCAAGATTTGAGCCACAATGCTCTACGTGCTAAAATAGCAAATCCTGCACTTTTTGCCGCTAATTTAGCAATTTGAAAAGCAGCATCAGTAATAAAATAATTAGCTAGCTTGAGAGCCTTAATTCTATCTAAGATGTCATCTAATGGAGTCTCAACCTTAAGAGACTCTTCTAGAGCCTCAAACCAAAAAGCTGCTGCAGTAGTTACTGGAACAATGCAAGCCGTAGGTTGTAAAAGAAACCCCTGATTAACAAATAATTTCTTTAGTAGACCCTCTAATTTCTTATCCATTGGTCTTTGAAAGCACAACTATCCTCAAAGCTCCCTCTACCTTAGGAACCGTTTGCCATGAGTCCCGAATGGTATCTGATATGGGAAACATTTTCTTAAAATTAGGAGGGGGAGAAAACGGTATAGCTGGTCTATACCATTCCTTTCTAATAATTTCCGAAATTCTCTTAGGAACTGGAAAAACATCAGTGTAAGTAGGTACTTCCAAATATTTATCCATTTTACACAATTTCTCTGGAGGAATCACAATAGGGTCACAATCATCTCATCCAGAGTCGCTAAAACCTCCCTAAGAGGGGGCAAAGTTTCCCAAACCTCAAAATGCCTATAAATACACCTCCCATCACACTCATTCCTCAGTTTAACAAATAGCCAAGTAGTGAGGTGTAAAAAGCAGTAAAAAGCATACAAAAAGAGGAACTGGAAAAAATATTGTGCTTTTATACAAAAAAATCATAACCACCACAAAAAAGGGTGGGTCTCATGGACTCTTGTTACTATGAAAGAAATTCATTTATCAGGTAAGTTCTTACATAAATTATGTTTTCTTTCATGTAAATGGCAAGAGTCCATGAGCTAGTGACATATGGAATAAAATAACCAAGATGTGGAAGTCCACAGTGAAGTCACTAGAGAGGGAGAGATAAAATAACAACAACTATTTTCGCTGAGAAATTAAATCCAAACAATAATTAAGTTTTTTTTATAAACTTCAGAAAAACAAATCATAAGCAGTAGAATAAAACAGAGACAGCTGCCTGAAGAACTTTTCTACCAAAGACTGCTTCAAAAGTAGCAAATACATCAAATTTAGTAAATGTAAGCAAAGAAAACAGAATTTATGCTTACCTGATAAATTACTTTCTCTTACGGTGTATTCAGTCCACGGATTCATCCTTACTTGTGGGATATTCTCAATCCCTACAGGAAGTGGCAAAGAGAGCACACAGCAAAGCTGTCCATATAGCTCCCCTCAGGCTCCGCCCCCCCAGTCATTCGACCAACGGTTAGGAGAAAAAGGAGAACCATAGGGTGCAGTGGTGACTGTAGTTATTTTAAATTAAATTTGAACCTGACTTAAATGTCAGGGCGGGCCGTGGACTGAATACACCGTAAGAGAAAGTAATTTATCAGGTAAGCATAAATTCTGTTTTCTCTTACTTGGTGTATTCAGTCCACGGATTCATCCTTACTTGTGGGATACCAATACCAAAGCTTTTAGGACACGGATGAAGGGAGGGAACAAGTCAGGTCACCTAAACGGAAGGCACCACTGCTTGCAAAACCTTTCTCCCAAAAATAGCCTCCGAAGAAGCAAAAGTATCGAATTTGTAAAATTTGGCGAATGTATGCAGTGAAGACCAAGTCGCTGCCTTACAAATCTGTTCAACAGAAGCCTCATTCTTAAAAGCCCATGTGGAAGCCACAGCTCTGGTGGAATGAGCTGTAATTCGTTCGGGAGGCTGCTGTCCAGCAGTCTCATAAGCCAATCGGATGATGCTTTTCAGCCAAAAGGAAAGCGAGGTAGCAGTCGCTTTCTGACCTCTCCTCTTACCAGAATAGACGACAAACAAGGATGATGTTTGTCTGAAATCTTTAGTTGCTTTTAAATAGAATTTTAAAGCACGAACCACGTCAAGATTGTGTAAAAGTCGTTCCTTCCTAGAAACTGGATTAGGACACAGAGAAGGAACAATAATTTCCTGGTTAATATTCTTATTAGAAACCACTTTTGGAAGAAAACCAGGTTTGGTACGCAAAACAACCTTATCTGCATGGAACACCAGATAGGGTGAATCACACTGCAAAGCAGATAATTCAGAAACTCTTCGAGCAGAAGAAATGGCTACTAAAAACAAAACTTTCCAAGATAATAACTTAATATCTATGGAATGTAAAGGTTCAAACGGAACCCCTTGAAGAACTGAAAGAACTAAATTTAGACTCCAAGGAGGAGCCACAGGCTTGTAAACAGGCTTAATTCTAACTAGAGCCTGTGCAAACGCCTGAACGTCTGGTATAGCTGCCAGGCGCTTATGTAACAGAATAGACAGAGCAGATATCTGTCCCTTTAAGGAACTAGCTGACAGACCTTTCTCCAATCCTTCTTGGAGAAAAGCTAGTATCCTTGGAATCCTAACCTTACTCCACGAGTAACCCTTGGATTCACAACAACCAAGATATTTCCGACAATTCTTATGGTAAATTTTCCTGGTGACAGGCTTTCTGGCCTGTATCAGTGTCTCTATAACTGATTCAGAGAAACCACGCTTAGCTAGAATTAAGCGTTCAATCTCCAAGCAGTCAGTTGCAGAGAAACTAGATTTGGATGCTTGAAAGGACCTTGAATTAGAAGATCCTGCCTCGATGGCAGTTTCCATGGTGGGACCAATGACATGTCCACTAGGTCTGCATACCAAGTCCTGCGTGGCCACGCAGGCGCTATCAGAATTACCGAAGCCTTCTCCTGTTTGATTCTGGCTATTAGCCGAGGGAGAAGAGGAAACGGTGGAAAGACATAAGCTAGACTGAATGACCAAGGTGCTATTAAAGCATCTATCAATGCCGCCTTGGGATCCCTGGATCTGGATCCGTAAAGGGGAAGTTTGGTGTTCTGACGGGACGCCATCAGATCCAATTCTGGAATGCCTCATAGCTGGGTTAGCTGAACAAAAACCTCCGGGTGGAGTTCCCACTCCCCCGGATGAAAAGTCTGACGACTTAGAAAATCCGCCTCCCAGTTGTCTACCCCTGGGATCTGAATTGCAGATAGATGGCAGGAGTCATCCTCCGCCCATTTGATGATCTTGGATACTTCCTTCATCGCTAGGGAACTCTTTGTTCCTCCCTGATGATTGATGTACGCTACAGTCGTGATGTTGTCCAACTGAAATGATGAATTTGACCTCCGCTAGTTGAGGCCATGCTTGGAGCGTGTTGAATATCGCTCTCAGCTCCAAAATGTTTATCGGGAGAAGAGATTCTTCCCGAGACCATAGACCCTGAGCCTTCAGGGAGTTCCAGACCGCACCCCAGCCTAACAGACTGGCATCGGTCGTGACAATGATCCACTCCGGTCTGCGGAAACTCATTCCCTGAGACAGGTGATCTTGAGACAACCACCAGAGAAGAGAGTCTCTGGTTTTCTGGTCCATTTGTATTTGAGGGGATAAATCTGCGTAATCCCCATTCCACTGCTTGAGCATGCACAGTTGCAGTGGTCTGAGATGAATTGGGGCAAAAGGGACTACGTCCATTGCCGCCACCATTAAACCAATTACCTCCATGCACTGAGCCACAGAAGGCCGAGGAATGGAATGAAGAGCTCGGCAGGTGTTAAACAGTTTGGACTTCCTGACCTCTGTCAGAAAGATTTTCATTTCTACCGAGTCTATTAGTGTTCCCAGGAAGGGAACCCTTGTAAGCGGGGACAGAGAACTTTTTTCTACGTTCACCTTCCACCCGTGAGACCTTAGAAAGGCCAGAACAATGTCCGTATGAGCCTTGGCTCTGTGGAAAGACGACGCCTGTATTAATATGTCGTCTAGGTAAGGTGCTACTGCAATGCCCCGCGGTCTTAGCACCGCCAGAAGGGACCCTAGCACCTTTGTGAAAATTCTGGGAGCGGTGGCCAACCCGAAAGGAAGGGCCACGAACTCGTAATGTTTGCCCAGAAAGGCGAACCTTAGGAACTGATGGTGATCTTTGTGGATAGGAATATGTAGGTACGCATCCTTTAGATCCACGGTAGTCATATATTGACCTTCCTGGATCATCGGCAAGATTGTCCGAATGGTTTCCATCTTGAAAGACGGAACTCTGAGGAATTTGTTAAGAATCTTTAGATCCAGGATTGGCCTGAAAGTTCCCTCCTTTTTGGGAACTACGAACATGTTTGAGTAAAAGCCCAGTCCTTGTTCTGCAATTGGAACTGGGTGTATTACTCCCATTTTTAGGAGATCTTCTACACAGCATAAGGACGCCTGTTTCTTTGTTTGGTCTGAAGACAAACGAGAACTGTGGAACCTTCCCCTTGGGGGAGAATCCTTGAATTCTAGAAGGTACCCCATAGCAACTATTTCTAATGCCCAGGGATCCGGAACGTCTCTTGCCCAAGCCTGAGCAAAGAGAGAAAGTCTGCCCCCTACTAGATCCGGTCCCGGATCGGGGGCTACCCCTTCATGCTGTCTTGGTAGCAGGAGCAGGCTTCTCGGCCTGTTTACCCTTATTCCAGCCCTGCAAGGGTTTCCTGGTTGCTTTGGGCTGGGAAGCGTTATTTGGTTTGCGACAGCAGAGGTTGCAGCAGGTCCGCTCCTGAAGTTGCGAAAGGAGCGAAAATTAGCCTTGTTTTTGGCCTTAAACAGCCTATCTTGTGGAAGGGCATGACCTTTGCCCCCAGTGATATCTGAAATAATTTCTTTCAGCTCTGGGCCGAAAAGGGTCTTCCCCTTGAAGGGAATATTTAACAGTTTTGTTTTGGACGACACATCCGCCAACCATGATTTGAGCCAAAGCGCTCTTGCGCCATGATGGCAAAACCTGGGTTTTTCGCTGCTAGTTTAGCTAACTGGAGAGCGGCATCAGTGATAAAAGAATTAGCCAGCTTTAGAGCATGAATTCTATCCATGACCTCATCGTATGAAGTCTCCCTCTGGAGCGACTCCTCCAGGGCCTCGAATCAAAAAGCCGCTGCAGTAGTTACAGGAATAATGCAGGCAATTGGTTGAAGTAGAAAACCTTGCTGAACAAAAATTTTCTTCAGCAATCCTTCCAATTTTTTATCCATAGGATCTTTGAAAGCACAACTGTCCTCTTTTGGTATAGTTGTACGCTTAGCAAGTGTTGAAACAGCCCCCTCTACCTTAGGGACCGTCTGCCACTCGTCCTGCCTGGGGTCGTTTATGGGGAACATTTTCTTAAAGATAGGGGGGAACAAAGGGTACACCTGGTCTCTCCCACTCCCTAGTCACAATATCCGAGTTTTGTGAGGGTACTACAGATAAATTATCCAAAGCATCTGATTGCTCATCCTCTGTATTTAAAACTGAGGTATCGCGCTTTCTTGGAAAAAACATAATTTATGTAAGAACTTACCTGATAAATTCATTTCTTTCATATTAACAAGAGTCCATGAGCTAGTGACGTATGGGATATACATTCCTACCAGGAGGGGCAAAGTTTCCCAAACCTTAAAATGCCTATAAATACACCCCTCACCACACCCACAAATCAGTTTAACGAATAGCCAAGAAGTGGGGTGATAAGAAAAAAAGTGCGAAGCATATAAAATAAGGAATTGGAATAATTGTGCTTTATACAAAAAAATCATAACCACCACAAAAAAGGGTGGGCCTCATGGACTCTTGTTAATATGAAAGAAATGAATTTATCAGGTAAGTTCTTACATAAATTATGTTTTCTTTCATGTAATTAACAAGAGTCCATGAGCTAGTGACGTATGGGATAATGACTACCCAAGATGTGGATCTTTCCACACAAGAGTCACTAGAGAGGGAGGGATAAAATAAAGACAGCCAATTCCTGCTGAAAATAATCCACACCCAAAATAAAGTTTAACAAAAAACATAAGCAGAAGATTCAAACTGAAACCGCTGCCTGAAGAACTTTTCTACCAAAAACTGCTTCAGAAGAAGAAAATACATCAAAATGGTAGAATTTAGTAAAAGTATGCAAAGAGGACCAAGTTGCTGCTTTGCAGATCTGGTCAACCGAAGCTTCATTCCTAAACGCCCAGGAAGTAGAAACTGACCTAGTAGAATGAGCTGTAATTCTTTGAGGCGGAATTTTACCCGACTCAACATAGGCAAGATGAATTAAAGATTTCAACCAAGATGCCAAAGAAATGGCAGAAGCTTTCTGGCCTTTCCTAGAACCGGAAAAGATAACAAATAGACTAGAAGTCTTACGGAAAGATTTCGTAGCTTCAACATAATATTTCAAAGCTCTAACAACATCCAAAGAATGCAATGATTTCTCCTTAGAATTCTTAGGATTAGGACATAATGAAGGAACCACAATTTCTCTACTAATGTTGTTGGAATTCACAACTTTAGGTAAAAATTCAAAAGAAGTTCGCAACACCGCCTTATCCTGATGAAAAATCAGAAAAGGAGACTCACACGAAAGAGCAGATAATTCAGAAACTCTTCTAGCAGAAGAGATGGCCAAAAGGAACAAAACTTTCCAAGAAAGTAATTTAATGTCCAATGAATGCATAGGTTCAAACGGAGGAGCTTGAAGAGCTCCCAAAACCAAATTCAAACTCCATGGAGGAGAAATTGACTTAATGACAGGTTTTATACGAACCAAAGCTTGTACAAAACAATGAATATCAGGAAGAATAGCAATCTTTCTGTGAAAAAGAACAGAAAGAGCGGAGATTTGTCCTTTCAAAGAACTCGCGGACAAACCCTTATCTAAACCATCCTGAAGAAACTGTAAAATTCTCGGTATTCTAAAAGAATGCCAAGAAAAATGATGAGAAAGACACCAAGAAATATAAGTCTTCCAGACTCTATAATATATCTCTCGAGATACAGATTTACGAGCCTGTAACATAGTATTAATCACGGAGTCAGAGAAACCTCTATGACCAAGAATCAAGCGTTCAATCTCCATACCTTTAAATTTAAGGATTTCAGATCCGGATGGAAAAAAGGACCTTGAGACAGAAGGTCTGGTCTTAACGGAAGAGTCCATGGTTGGCAAGATGCCATCCGGACAAGATCCGCATACCAAAACCTGTGAGGCCATGCCGGAGCTATTAGCAGAACAAACGAGCATTCCCTCAGAATCTTGGAGATTACTCTTGGAAGAAGAACTAGAGGCGGAAAGATATAGGCAGGATGATATTTCCAAGGAAGTGATAATGCATCCACTGCCTCCGCCTGAGGATCCCGGGATCTGGACAGATACCTGGGAAGTTTCTTGTTTAGATGAGAGGCCATCAGATCTATCTCTGGGAGCCCCCACATTTGAACAATCTGAAGAAATACCTCTGGGTGAAGAGACCATTCGCCCGGATGCAACGTTTGGCGACTGAGATAATCCGCTTCCCAATTGTCTACACCTGGGATATGAACCGCAGAGATTAGACAGGAGCTGGATTCCGCCCAAACCAAAATTCGAGATACTTCTTTCATAGCCAGAGGACTGTGAGTCCCTCCTTGATGATTGATGTATGCCACAGTTGTGACATTGTCTGTCTGAAAACAAATGAACGATTCTCTCTTCAGAAGAGGCCAAAACTGAAGAGCTCTGAAAACTGCACGGAGTTCCAAGATATTGATCGGTAATCTCACCTCCTGAGATTCCCAAACTCCTTGTGCCGTCAGAGATCCCCACACAGCTCCCCAACCTGTGAGACTTGCATCTGTTGAAATTACAGTCCAGGTCGGAAGAACAAAAGAAGCCCCCTGAATTAAACGATGGTGATCTGTCCACCACGTTAGAGAGTGCCGAACAATCGGTTTTAAAGATATTAATTGATATATCTTCGTGTAATCCCTGCACCATTGGTTCAGCATACAGAGCTGAAGAGGTCGCATGTGAAAACGAGCAAAGGGGATCGCGTCCGATGCAGCAGTCATAAGACCTAGAATTTCCATGCATAAGGCTACCGAAGGGAATGATTGAGACTGAAGGTTTCGACAGGCTGTAATCAATTTTAGACGTCTCTTGTCTGTTAAAGACAAAGTCATGGACACTGAATCTATCTGGAAACCCAGAAAGGTTACCCTTGTTTGAGGAATCAAAGAACTTTTTGGTAAATTGATCCTCCAACCATGATCTTGAAGAAACAACACAAGTCGATTCGTATGAGACTCTGCTAAATGTAAAGACGGAGCAAGTACCAAGATATCGTCCAAATAAGGAAATACCACAATACCCTGTTCTCTGATTACAGACAGAAGGGCACCGAGAATCTTTGTGAAAATTCTTGGAGCTGTAGCAAGGCCAAACGGTAGAGCCACAAATTGGTAATGCTTGTCTAGAAAAGAGAATCTCAGGAACTGATAATGATCTGGATGAATCGGAATATGCAGATATGCATCCTGTAAATCTATTGTGGACATATAATTCCCTTGCTGAACAAAAGGCAATATAGTCCTTACAGTTACCATCTTGAACGTTGGTATCCTTACATAACGATTCAATAATTTTAGATCCAGAACTGGTCTGAAGGAATTCTCCTTCTTTGGTACAATGAAGAGATTTGAATAAAACCCCATCCCCTGTTCCGGAACTGGAACTGGCATAATTACTCCAGCCAACTCTAGATCTGAAACACAATTCAGAAATGCTTGAGCTTTCACTGGATTTACTGGGACATGGGAAAGAAAAAATCTCTTTGCAGGAGGTCTCATCTTGAAACCAATTCTGTACCCTTCTGAAACAATGTTCTGAATCCAAAGATTGTGAACAGAACTGATCCAAATTTCTTTGAAAAAACGTAACCTGCCCCCTACCAGCTGAACTGGAATGAGGGCCGTACCTTCATGTGAACTTAGAAGCAGGCTTTGCCTTTCTAGCAGGCTTGGATTTATTCCAGACTGGAGATGGTTTCCAAACTGAAACTGCTCCTGAGGACGAAGGATCAGGCTTTTGTTCTTTGTTGAAACGAAAGGAACGAAAACGATTGTTAGCCCTGTTTTTACCTTTAGACTTTTTATCCTGTGGTAAAAAAGTTCCTTTCCCACCAGTAACAGTTGAAATAATAGAATCCAACTGAGAACCAAATAATTTGTTTCCCTGGAAAGAAATGGAAAGTAGAGTTGATTTAGAAGCCATATCAGCATTCCAAGTCTTAAGCCATAAAGCTCTTCTGGCTAAGATAGCCAGAGACATAAATCTAACATCAACTCTAATAATATCAAAAATGGCATCACAGATGAAATTATTAGCATGCTGGAGAAGAATAATAATATCATGAGAATCACGATTTGTTACTTGTTGCGCTAGAGTTTCCAACCAAAAAGTTGAAGCTGCAGCAACATCAGCCAATGATATAGCAGGTCTAAGAAGATTACCTGAACATAGATAAGCTTTTCTTAGAAAAGATTCAATTTTTCTATCTAAAGGATCCTTAAACGAGGTACCATCTGATGTAGGAATGGTAGTGCGTTTAGCAAGGGTAGAAATAGCCCCATCAACTTTAGGGATTTTGTCCCAAAATTCTAATCTGTCAGGCGGAACAGGATATAATTGCTTAAAACGTTTAGAAGGAGTAAATGAATTACCCAATCTATCCCATTCCTTAGCAATTACTGCAGAAATAGCATTAGGAACAGGAAAGACTTCCGGAATAACCGCAGGAGCTTTAAAAACCTTATCCAAACGTATAGAATTAGTATCAAGAGGACTAGAATCCTCTATTTCTAAAGCAATTAGTACTTCTTTAAGTAAAGAGCGAATAAATTCCATCTTAAATAAATATGAAGATTTATCAGCATCAATCTCTGAGACAGAATCCTCTGAACCAGAAGAGTCCAAAGAATCAGAATGATGGTGTTCATTTAAAAATTCATCTGTAGAGAGAGAAGATTTAAAAGACTTTTTACGTTTACTAGAAGGAGAAATAACAGACAAAGCCTTCTTTATGGATTCAGAAACAAAATCTCTTATGTTATCAGGAACATTCTGCACCTTAGATGTTGAGGGAACTGCAACAGGCAATGGTACATCACTAAAGGAAATATTATCTGCATTAACAAGTTTGTCATGACATTTAATACAAACAACAGCTGGAGGAATAGCTACCAAAAGTTTACAGCAGATACACTTAGCTTTGGTAGATCCAGCAGGCAGAGGTTTTCCTGTAGTATCTTCTGGCTCAGATGCAACGTGAGACATCTTGCAATATGTAAGAGAAAAAACAACATATAAAGCAAAATAGATCAAATTCCTTATAAGACAGTTTCAGGAATGGGAAAAAAATGCCAAACATCAAGCTTCTAGCAACCAGAAGCAAATGAAAAATGAGACTGAAATAATGTGGAGACAAAAGCGACGCCCATATTTTTTGGCGCCAAATAAGACGCCCACATTATTTGGCGCCTAAATGCTTTTGGCGCCAAAAATGACGCCACATCCGGAACGCCGACATCTTTGGCGCAAAATAACGTCAAAAAAATGACGCAACTTCCGGCGACACGTATGACGCCGGAAACGGAAATGAATTTTTGCGCCAAAAAAGTCTGCGCCAAGAATGACGCAATAAAATGAAGCATTTTCAGCCCCCGCGAGCCTAACAGCCCACAGGGAAAAAAGTCAAATTTTTGAGGTAAGAAAAATATGATAATTAAAGCATAATCCCAAATATGAAACTGACTGTCTGGAAATAAGGAAAGTTGAACATTCTGAGTCAAGGCAAATAAATGTTTGAATACATATATTTAGAACTTTATAAATAAAGTGCCCAACCATAGCTTAGAGTGTCACAGAAAATAAGACTTACTTACCCCAGGACACTCATCTACATGTTTGTAGAAAGCCAAACCAGTACTGAAACGAGAATCAGTAGAGGAAATGGTAAATATAAGAGTATATCGTCGATCTGAAAAGGGAGGTAAGAGATGAATCTCTACGACCGATAACAGAGAACCTTATGAAATAGACCCCGTAGAAGGAGATCACTGCATTCAATAGGCAATACTCTCCTCACATCCCTCTGACATTCACTGCACGCTGAGAGGAAAACCGGGCTCCAACTTGCTGCGGAGCGCATATCAACGTAGAATCTAGCACAAACTTACTTCACCACCTCCCTTGGAGGCAAAGTTTGTAAAACTGATTTGTGGGTGTGGTGAGGGGTGTATTTATAGGCATTTTAAGGTTTGGGAAACTTTGCCCCTCCTGGTAGGAATGTATATCCCATACGTCACTAGCTCATGGACTCTTGTTAATTACATGAAAGAAACTGGCAGTTTGGATAAAAATGCTGCAAGGGAATTATCCATTACTGCTGCTAATTGTTGTAAAGTAATAGGGGCCAATGCGCTAGAGGTACTAGGCATCGCTTAGGAAGAAGGACTATCCTCATTACCCTCTGTTAAAGAATCATCTTGGGCTACATTTTTAAGTGTCACTGGATAGTCTTTAAAATGCTTAGATGTTTTAGCACACTTTACACATAAATGCAATGGGGGTACCGCCATGGCTTTTAAACATAAAGAACAAGGTCTATCTGAAGTCTCAGACATGTTTGACAGACTTATACAGCACTACAATACAGAAAAAAACATAATTTATGATTACCTGATAAATTTATTTCTCTTGTAGTGTATTCAGTCCACGGGTCATCCATTACTTATGGGATATATTCCCTTCCCAACAGGAAGTTGCAAGAGGATCACCCAAAGCAGAGCAGCTATATAGCTCCTCCCCTCACATGTCATATCCAGTCATTCGACCGAAACAAGACAAGAAAGGAGAAACCATAGGGTGCAGTGGTGACTGGAGTTTTAATTAAAATTTAGATCTGCCTTAAAAAAGACAGGGCGGGCCGTGGACTGAATACACTACAAGAGAAATAAATTTATCAGGTAAGCATAAATTATGTTTTCTCTTGTTAAGTGTGTTCAGTCCACGGGTCATCCATTACTTATGGGATACCAATACCAAAGCTAAAGTATGATGGGAGGGACAAGGCAGGACCTTAAACGGAAGGAACCAATGCCTGTAGAACCTTTCTCCCAAAAACAGCCTCCGAAGAAGCAAAAGTGTCAAATTTGTAAAATTTTGAAAAGGTGTGAAGCGAAGACCAAGTCGCAGCCTTGCAAATCTGTTCAACAGAGGCCTCATTCTTAAAGGCCCAGGTGGAAGCCACAGCTCTAGTGGAATGAGCTGTAATTCTTTCAGGGGGCTGCTGTCCATCAGTCTCATAGGCTAAACGTATTATGCTACGAAGCCAAAAGGAGAGAGAGGTTGCCGAAGCTTTTTGACCTCTCCTCTGTCCAGAGTAAACGACAAACAGGGAAGAAGTTTGACGAAAATCTTTAGTTGCCTGTAAATAGAACTTCAGGGCACGGACTACGTCCAGATTATGCAAAAGTCGTTCCTTCTTTGAAGAAGGATTAGGACATAAGGATGGAACAACAATCTCCTGATTGATATTCCTGTTAGAAACTACCTTAGGTAAAAACCCAGGTTTAGTAAGCAGAACTACCTTGTCTGAATGGAAAATCAGATAAGGAGAATCACAATGTAAGGCAGATAACTCAGAGACTCTTCGAGCCGAGGAAATAGCCATCAAAAACAGAACTTTCCAAGATAAAAGCTTAATATCAATGGAATGAAGGGGTTCAAACGGAACACCTAGAAGAACTTTAAGAACCAAGTTTAAGCTCCATGGCGGAGCAACAGTCTTAAACACAGGCTTAATCCTAGCCAAAGCCTGACAAAAAGCCTGGACGTCTGGAACTTCTGCCAGACGCTTGTGCAAAAGGACAGAGCAAAAATCTGTCCCTTTAACAAACTAGCAGATAAGCCCTTTACCAAACCCTCTTGTAGAAAGGACAATATCCTAGGAATCCTAACCTTACTCCATGAGTAACTCTTGGATTCGCACTAATATAAGTATTTACCCCATATCTTATAGTAGATTTTTCTGGTAACAGGCTTCCGTGCCTGTATTAAGGTATCAATAACTGACTCTGAGAAGCCACGCTTTGATAGGATCAAGCGTTCAATCTCCATGCAGTCAGCCTCAGATAAATTAGATTTGGATGGTTGAAAGGACCTTGTATTAGAAGGTCCTGCCTCAGGGGCAGAGACCATGGTGGACAGGACGACATGTCCACTAGGTCTGCATACCAGGTCCTGCGTGGCCACGCAGGCGCTATCAGAATCACTGATGCTCTCTCCTGTTTGATCTTGGCAATCAGTCGAGGCAGCAGCGGAAACGGTGGAAACACATAAGCCATGTTGAAAACCCAAGGGGCTGCTAGAGCATCTATCAGCGCCGCTCCCGGGTCCCTGGACCTGGATCCGTAATGAGGAAGCTTGGCGTTCTGGCGAGACGCCATGAGATCCAGTTCTGGTTTGCCCCAACAATGAATCAGTTGAGCGAACACCTCCGGATGAAGTTCCCACTCCCCCGGATGAAAAGTCTGGCGACTTAGAAAGTCCGCCTCCCAGTTCTCCACGCCTGGGATGTGGATCGCTGACAGGTGGCAAGAGTGAGACTCTGCCCAGCGAATTATCTTTGAGACTTCTAACATTGCTAGGGAACTCCTGGTTCCCCCTTGATGGTCGATGTAAGCCACAGTCGTGATGTTGTCCGACTGAAATCTGATGAACCTCAGTTATAGCAACCAAATTTTCACAGTAAATGTATTAAGTTAGCAGAGCATTGCACCCACTTGCAAATGGATGATTAACCCCTTAATACCTAAACCGGATAATCAATAGAGAAAAAAAACGTTTAACACAGTCAAACACACTGTCACAGGTCTGCTGTGACTGATTACCTCCCTCAAAATAACTTTTGAAGTCCCTTGAGCTCTCTAGAGACGTCCTGGGTCATGCAGGAAGAAGCAGGAAGACTGAGACTGAATTTTTACTGCGCAAAAAAAGCGCTAAATAGGCCCCTCCCACTCATTATTACAACAGTGGGAAGCCTCAGTTAAGTGTTTTTATGCAGAAATATAAGTCAGCCATGTGGAAAAATTCATGCCCCAATAAGTTTTATCACCAATGTACCTCAAAGAG
Source organism: Bombina bombina (assembly GCF_027579735.1). NCBI lineage: Eukaryota > Metazoa > Chordata > Amphibia > Anura > Bombinatoridae > Bombina > Bombina bombina. The sequence goes on from NC_069499.1 coordinate 1,251,373,747, forward strand.
TACCTCAAAGAGTATGTATCTCTATTGATAAGCCTGATACCAGTCCTTCTACTGCATTTAAGGCTTATTACATTACTTCAGTATTAGCAGCATTTTCTTAGTCAAATTCCATTCCTTAGAAAAATATTTTACTGCACATACCTTATTTGCAGGAGACCCCACACGCTATTCCCTTTCTGAAGTTACCCCACTCCTCAGAATGTGCGAGAACAGCCAGTGGACCTTAGTTACTTCTGCTAAGATCATAGAAAACGCAGGCAGATTCTTCTTCCAAATACTGCCTGAGAAAAGAACAGCACACTCCGGTGCCATTTAAAAATAACAAACTTTTGATTGAAGAAATAATTAAGTATAAAACACCACTCTCCTCTCACGACCTCCATCTATGTTGAGGGTTGCAAGAGAATGACTGGATATGACATGTGAGGGGAGGAGCTATATAGCAGCTCTGCTTTGGGTGATCCTCTTGCAACTTCCTGTTGGGAAGGGAATATATCCCATAAGTAATGGATGACCCGTGGACTGAATACACTTAACAAGAGAAATCACTTTTTGAAAAAACGTTACTGTGTCTTTAAATAATAAAAAGCACACACTTTTTTTCCAAATCACCAAAAAGCATCCGATCTTTATGAAAATTTCACCACATGATCCTAATGCTTTGAAATGATTGCACACAAATTTTCAAATCAATTAACCCCTTATTGACCAAACCAGATCAAATTGCAGTAAACAACCGGTTTAACACACTACAGCACGGTGCCACAGTCTTTGCTGCGGCCTTACCTTCCCTTAGGGTTATTTGTAGCAGAAATATAAGCCTCCTTGATGTCCTCCTGCACTTTCAGGACTCTACACATGAAGCTGCATGAGCTGTCTTGAAAATCAACTGCGCAACTGAGGCGCGAAAATGAGGCCCCCGCCCTCTTCAGCCCAGAGTTATGGGGCCTTCCTGAGTCAGACTAGGCGTCTGATAATATGCCAGGCGAAATAAAAACCCCAAAAAGTGTTTACAACGTTTCAAACACTTAAATAAATATAAGATTCCATTAATAAAATAATCGATTTAGCCCATCACAGTGTCTACCAGTATTTAAGCCCTTAACTGAAGCCATCCTTCTATACTGCGTCTCAGAAAATGGCTTACCTTCCCTCATGGGGATTTCTGTCAGTCTTCTAGCATTACCAGGTCTTGTTAGAAATAAATGACTGAGCATACCTTAAGCAGTTAAGCCTGCAAACTGTTTCCCCCAACTGAAGTTCTCCGGTACTCAACAGTCCTGTGTGGGAACAGCAATGGATTTTAGTTACAACATGCTAAAATCTTTTTCCTCTCAGCAGAAATCTTCATCACTTTCTGCCTCAGAGTAAATAGTACAAACCGGCACTATTTTAAAATAACAAACTCTTGATTGAATAAATAAAACTACAAATCTAACACCACAAACTCTTTACCCTCCCGTGGAGATGCTACTTGTTAGAGCGGCAAAGAGAATGACTGGGGGGGGCGGAGCCTGAGGGGAGCTATATAGACAGCTTTGCTGTGTGCTCTCTTTGCCACTTCCTGTAGGGATTGAGAATATCCCACAAGTAAGGATGAATCCGTGGACTGAATACACCAAGTAAGAGAAAGCCAAGTTGCTGCTTTGCAAATCTGGTTAACCAAAGCCTCATTCTTAAAAGCCCAAGAAGAAACCACTGATCTAGTAGAATGAGCTGTAATTCTCTGAGACGGAGACTGCCCCGCCTCCAAATAAGCTTTGTGAATCAAAAAGCTTTAACCAAGATGCCAAAGAAATGGCAAAGGCTTTTTGACCTTTCCTGGAACCAGAAAAAAACAACAAATAGACTAGAAGTCTTTCTGAACTCCAAAGAATGTAAAGATTTTTTCCAGAGAATTGTTAGGATTAAGACACAAAGAAGAAACAACAATTTCCCTACTAATGTTGATAGAATTCACAACTTTAGGAAGAAATTTGATTTAAGTCCGTAAAACAGCTTTATCTTGATGGAAAATCAGATAAGGAGGCTCACAATAGAGAGCTGATAACTCAAACTCTTCTAGCATAAGGGATAGTCAAGCACAAACTTACTTCACCACCTCCACAGAAGGCAAAGTTTGTAAAACTGAGGAATGAGTGTGGTGGGAGGTGTATTTATAGGCATTTTGATGTTTGGGAAACTTTGCCCCCTCCTGGTAGGAATGTATATCCCATACGTCACTAGCTCATGGACTCTTGCCACTTACATGAAAGAAATATCCATCATCAAACTGTTTTTTTTTTTTTTTAGCAGACAATATGCTTTTCAGAGCAAATCCAGAATAAAACATGTAACAACTAGCAAATTAATTGTAAAGAAGGGTTTACAATATAGTGTAAGAAGTCAAGCTCTGCAAAAGGAGGAAAAATTATACGGAACTCTGCAAAACTAGTGGAAAAATAAATGGGTATATCATTCCATTACATTCACACTGTTAAACTTTAATAAGGGATACAAAACATACACAAATGATCATTCATACACAACAACATTAAGCTAAATATAAAAACACTTAAACCAGAGGGCGAAAATAATATATCTCTTGAAAATATTGTAGTGCCAGAGGATCAGCCAACAGTGATATATTTATATAATAAGCCCTTACAATCCGAGGGCTAAATTTACATTTACTTTTAAAGTATAAATCTGCTGAGCTGAATAGGCAAATAATGATTATGCTAAAGAATTATGTTAAACCATGGTAAGCAAAGTTTAAAACACAAAGGAGAGACAGAGCTACTCCTAAGGACCCCTGATGCGCGTTTCACAAACGCTTCCTCCTCTGGCAAAGGTCTTAACAGTTTTTCCTACACACATACAAAACACAGAAATGAACTGCACCCTCAAACTGTACACATCCCATGCAACTAAGATACCCCGAAGCCCTGGGTGCTCACCAGCACTCACAGAAAACTACATTTGCCCCCAGTGAATCTTGGGTGCAAAGCCTATACAGAATAATATAAGAAAAATAGACAGAGAAACTGCCAGATTAAAAGCAAAATGGAATATTTAGTAACAACATTTGACCAAATGGTCATTGCCCATTACAATGTTGCTTCCTCACTGGGTCCCTAACCTGCAGGGATACATAGAATGGTTTAAGAAAAACTCTTTAATTATATTTCTCTTCTACCAGAGTTGTTTAAATAGGTCAACTGCAAGTCATGTTAAAGGGACGGTCTATTTGATTTTGTTATTGTTTAAAAAAAATAGACAAAGCCTTTACTACTCATTCCACAGCGTTGCACAACCAACATTGTTATTATACACTTTATTACCTTTAAACCTCTAAATTTTAGACCGTTTCTAAGCCTCTGCAGGTCGCCTCTTATCTCAGGGTATTTTATCAGCTTTTCACAGCAAGACAGTGCTAGTTCATATGTGCCACATAGATAACAGTGTGCTTACTCTCATTGAGTTATTTATGAAGCTGTACTAATTGGCTAAAATGCAAGTTTGTAAATAACATTGAAATAAGGGGGCAGTGTGCAGAGGCTTCGCTACAAGGTAATCACAGAGGTAAAAAATATATTGATACAACAGTGTAGGTTATGCAAAACTAGTTAATGTGTAATAAAGGGATTATCTATATTTTTTAAACAATAACATTTTTCTTTAAGCAGGTGCAGAAATGGATAGTGCTTGTGCCAAATAGATACCAGTCATGTTTTACAAGCTGTGGGGTATTATTTTAGCATCAGCTAAAACATTATTACTGACCATGGTTATGCATCAGCTGCTACCTAAGTCATGGATTGTCCAAAGCTATGCATTTATCTTCACAATAAGTGCTAGGTAAATAATATAAACACTTAAAGGGACAGTGTACACTCATTTTCAGAGAACAGCATGTAATATAAATGACTATAAAGAAGAATATGCACAGATACTGATCTAAAAATCCAGTATAAAACATTCTAAAAACTTACTTAGAAGCTCTCAGTTTAGCACTGTTGATGAGATTAAACTGGGACACCCACTGAAAGGGGCTAGGAAAGCAGAAAGAGCAGACACTTCCCCCCTCCGCTGCATATGAACAGACAGATTACACAAACAGGTGCCACAGGAATCAGTAGACCACTGTCTACATCTGATACTTTGGGGCTTGGTTAGGAGTTTGAAAATCAGCACCATTTTATTAAAAAATAAGCAAAACTATATATTGTTACTAAAACACCCCCAGATGGGCTATATACATGGATCAAAACATTTATACAAAGAAATATCTAGTGTAATGTTCCTTTAACTGTCAACAATGTATACATAACCAATCCTAAATCAGCACGGCAATTTTACAAACCTGGTCTGCCATCCACTTTAAAGGCTTGTGGAGTATGGTACTGCTATTAATGCTTATGTCTTACAAGACAGCTGCTCAACTGGATTTAAAGATTTTAGAATATCTCATAGAAATTCTGTATCATGTGTCTGTTTTTAAAATTGTTTAGTCCTTGCTCTTGAAAAGGGCTTTTTAACAGGAGTTTTCAAAGATAAACGATTCTCCAGATCAGCAAACAAGAAAGTCTCATGGCAGATACTAAATAACGTATCCTTAAAGAAATGACAGCATAAATCAGTTGTTTGATATGCTAAGGCAATGACAACTTAAAATGTCACTGGAGGATTATCTTAGTATAGAGGAAAAGGCTAAAACATAGGTGGATATACATTAAAATACAACAGATTAAACTAATCTCTATTCAAATATATTTAGTCTAGAACAGCTTTGATTCATCATGGAATGTTTGACAATAATTCTGATAATATATATTTAAAAAAACAAATTATATTTGTTGCTTTTCTGTTGATATAACTTAAAGGGACATAAAAGTGTAAAAAGAAAATGTTGGTATTGTAGAGCATTTTATTACTGCAATATTGCTTGTATATATGTGTTTAACCCCTGCAAAGGGATACAATTCCATGCTGCAACAAATGAGAGCATGTAATTTGTTTTAAAACTAATGATCCTCTATTGTTATATGATGAAAATGGGTTAAACACATAGTAGAAGTACCGCTCAGGACCCACAGAACCCTAGGATGGCTTAATACTTGTTAATGGCACTGCTGCTCTAAAGCAGATTTTCTAACAGGATACCTAGAGAATGAAGCAGATTTGAAAACAGAAGTCTTATTTCACTTTAAACTGATTAATTGACTGTCCTAAACGTCCCTAAGGTGGCTGCTTCTTCATCTGGTTACAGATATACAGGGAGTGCAGAATTATTAGGCAAATTAGTATTTTGACCACATCATCCTCTTTATGCATGTTGTCTTACTCCAAGCTGTATAGGCTCGAAAGCCTACTACCAATTAAGCATATTAGGTGATGTGCATCTCTGTAATGAGAAGGGGTGTGGTCTAATGACATCAACACCCTATATCAGGTGTGCATAATTATTAGGCAACTTCCTTTCCTTTGGCAAAATGGGTCAAAAGAAGGACTTGACAGGCTCAGAAAAGTCAAAAATAGTGAGATATCTTGCAGAGGGATGCAGCACTCTTAAAATTGCAAAGCTTCTGAAGCGTGATCATCGAACAATCAAGCGTTTCATTCAAAATAGTCAACAGGGTCGCAAGAAGCGTGTGGAAAAACCAAGGCGCAAAATAACTGCCCATGAACTGAGAAAAGTCAAGCGTGCAGCTGCCAAGATGCCACTTGCCACCAGTTTGGCCATATTTCAGAGCTGCAACATCACTGGAGTGCCCAAAAGCACAAGGTGTGCAATACTCAGAGACATGGCCAAGGTAAGAAAGGCTGAAAAAGACGACCACCACTGAACAAGACACACAAGCTGAAATGTCAAGACTGGGCCAAGAAATATCTCAAGACTGATTTTTCTAAGGTTTTATGGACTGGATTGGTAAAGGGCAGAGAGCTCCAGTCCGACTCAGACGCCAGCAAGGTGGAGGTGGAGTACTGGTTTGGGCTGGTATCATCAAAGATGAGCTTATGGGGCCTTTTCGGGTTGAGGATGGAGTCAAGCTCAACTCCCAGTCCTACTGCCAGTTTCTGGAAGACACCTTCTTCAAGCAGTGGTACAGGAAGAAGTCTGCATCCTTCAAGAAAAACATGATTTTCATGCAGGACAATGCTCCATCACACGCGTCCAAGTACTCCACAGCGTGGCTGGCAAGAAAGGGTATAAAAGAAGAAAATCTAATGACATGGCCTCCTTGTTCACCTGATTTGAACCCCATTGAGAACCTGTGGTCCATCATCAAATGTGAGATTTACAAGGAGGGAAAACAGTACACCTCTCTGAACAGTGTCTGGGAGGCTGTGGTTGCTACTGCACGCAATGTTGATGGTGAACAGATCAAAACACTGACAGAATCCATGGATGGCAGGCTTTTGAGTGTCCTTGCAAAGAAAGGTGGCTATATTGGTCACTGATTTGTTTTTGTTTTGTTTTTGAATGTCAGAAATGTATATTTGTGAATGTTGAGATGTTATATTGGTTTCACTGGTAAAAATAAATAATTGAAATGGGTATATATTTGCTTTTTGTTAAGTTGCCTAATAATTATGCACAGTAATAGTCACCTGCACACACAGATATCTCCCTAAAATAGCTATAACTAAAAACAAACTAAAAACTACTTCCAAAACTATTCAGCTTTGATATTAATGAGTTTTTTGGGTTCATTGAGAACATGGTTGTTGTTCAATAATAAAATGAATCCTCAAAAATACAACTTGCCTAATAATTCTGCACTCCCTGTATGGTTCTTCATTTAGTGACACATATATAAATATAGTAGGGCTGCAACAACTAATCGGCAAGTTTGATCATAAAAATAGTTGTCAACAAATCTCATTATCAATTAGGTGGTCAGCTATTAGTTAGTAGATTGCACAGCACCAGCTGCTTTAATCTCATGATCTACTACAACTAAGATTGTGCAAAAAAAATTGAATGTATTTATTTTTTAAATCTTTTTTCTATCCGATTAATTGGACAATAATCATCTGATTAATCGGATAGAAAAAATAAAAAAATGTTTGCACAATACCATGTGCAGGAGTTCATCAGATAGAAGCAGCTGGTGCTGTGCAATTAACCAACTAATCGCTAACCACCTAATTGATAATGAGATTCTTTGACAACTATTTTTATGATCAATCTTACCAATCAGTTGTTGCATCCCTAAAATATAGGATCTCCTAACTCTGAGGGTAAACGCCAAAAAAATTAATTTATGCTTACCTGATACATTTTTTTCTTTCCAGATATGAGGAGTCCACAACGTCATTCAATTACTAGTGGTAATATCACTCCTGGCCAGCAGGAGAAGGCAAAGAGCACCACAGCAAAGCAGTTAAATATCACTCCCCTACCCATAATCCCCAGTCATTCGACCGAAGGGAAAAAGGAATAACACAAAGGTGTAGAGGTGCCTGAGGCTTAGTAAAAAATAACTGTCCTAAGAAAAGGTGGGGTTGTGGACTTTCCATATCCGGAAAGAAATATATTTATCAGGTAAGCATACATTCTGTTTTCTTTCCTAAGATATGGAGAGTCCACAACGTCATTCAATTACTAGAGGGAACCAAAACCCAAGCTAGAGGACACAGAATGAATAGGGAGGAAGAATAAGACAGGCAGACCTAAGCAGAAGGCACCACCGCTTGAAGAACCTTTCTCCCAAAAGAGGCCTCAGCCGAGGCAAACATTTTAAATTTATAAAATTTGGAAAAAGTGTGCAAAGAGGACCATGTTGCAGCTTTGCAAATCAGTTCCACAGAAGCTTCATTTTTGAAAGCCCAAGAAGAGGAGACAGCCCTCATGGAATGAGCCGTCATTCTCTCAGGAGGCTGCTGACCAGCAGTCTCAAAAGCAAAACAAATCATATTTCTCAACCAGAAAGAAAGAGAAGTTGCAGTAGCCTTCTGACCTTTACCCTTTCCCGAGAAACAAACAAAAAGGGCAGAAGACTGGCGAAAATCCTTAGTCGCCTGTAAATAGAATTTTAGAGTATGCACAACATCCAAGTTGTGCAACAGACGCTCCTTATGAGAAGAAGGATTGGGACAGAAAGAAGGAACATTTCCTGATTAATATTTCTAATAAAAACCACTTTAGTGAGAAATCCCAACCTAGTACGAAGAACCACCTTATCCCCATGAAAGACAAGATAAGGCGAATCACACTGCAAAACCGAAAGTTCCAAAACTCTCCGAGCAGAAGAGATAGCAACAAGAAACAAAACCTTCCAAGATAACAACTTAATATCTATGGAATGCATTGGCTCAAACAGAGCAGGTTGCAAAACTTTAAAAACAAGGTTAAGACTCCAAGGAGGAGTAACAGATTTAAAAACAGGCCCGATTCTGACCAAGGTCTGACAAAAGGATTGAACATCTGATACAACCGCCAGGTGCTTATGTAACAGAATAGATAAAGCAGAAATCTGGCCTTTCAGAGAACTGACTGACAACCCTTTCTCCAAACCTTCCTCGAGAAAAGACAAAAATCTAGGAATCCTGACCCTACTCCAAGAGTAGCCCTTAGATTCACACCAATAAAGGTATTTACACCATACTTTATGGTAATTTTTTTGAGTAAAAGGCTTGCGAGCCTGGATCATGGTGTTGATGACCGACTCAGAAAAACCACGCTTAGACAGAACTAAACGTTCAATCTCCAAGCAGTCAACTTCAGAGAAACAAGATTTGGATGGATGTATAGACCCTAAATTAGAAGGTCCTTCCTCAGAGGCAACCTTCAAGGTGGCAGAGATGACATCATCACTACGTCCTGCAAGGCCAAGCAGGAGCTATTAGAATAACCAACGTTTGATACGAGAAATGACTCGTGGAAGGAAAGCAAATGGAGGAAACAGATAAGCTAGATGGAACACCCAAGGAACTGCCAGAGCATCTATCAAAGCTGCCTGTGGATCTCTTGAACTTGAACCGTACGTTGGAAGCTTGGCATTCTGCCGAGATCCATCAGATCCAAGTCTGGTACCCCCCATTTGAGGGTTAACCTGGAGAACACCTCCGGCTAGAGAGCCCACTCACCAGGATGAAATGACTGTCTGCTCAGGAAATCCGCTTCCCAGTTGTCCACTCCAGGAATATGGATGGCAGACAGACAATAATTGTGAGCTTCCGCCCACTGAATAATCCAAGCCACCTCCTTCATGGCTAAGGAACTCTGAGTTCCTCCCTGGTGGTTGATGTAAGCCACTGAGGAGATGTTGTCTGACTGGAATATGATAAATCGGACTAAAGACAACTAAGGCCAAGACATCAGAGCATTGTAAATCGCTCTCAACTTCAAGATGTTTATGGGTAGAACAGACTCCTCCCGAGTCTAATGTCCCTGCGCCATCAAAAAGTCCCAGACTGCTCCTAGCAGGCTGGCATCCGTGGTCACAATCACCCAGGAAGGTCTCCGGAAAACATGTGCCCTGAGACAGATGCTCCTGAGAAAACCACCACGGAAGAGAGTCTATTGTCGACAGATCTAGATCTATCCTCTGAGACTCTCTGTTCCATTGCCTGAGCATGCATAACTGCAGATCTCTCAAATGGAATTGAGCAAAGGGAATGATGTCCATTGAAGCAACCATCAGACCAATTACCTCCATACATTGAGCTACTGATGGCCTAACAGTAGACTGTAGAGAGAGACAAGAGGAGAGAATTTTGGATTTTCTGACCTCCGTCAGAATTTTTTTCATAGATAGGGAATCTATTATGGTCCCTAAGAAAACCGTCCTTGTAGCTGGAACAAGGGAACTCTTTCTCAGATTCACTTTCCATATGTGGTAACGTAGGAAAGACAACAAGATCTCTGTATGTGAGCTTGCTGGTTGAAAAGATGGCGCCTGAACCACTATGTCGTCCAGGTAGGGCGCCACTGCAATTCCTCGAGACCTGATCACTGCCAAAAGAGCCCCCAGAACCTTTGAGAAAATTCTGGGAGCTGTGGCAAGGCCAAACGGAAGAACCACAAACAAAGTGATTGTCTAGAAAGGTGAATCTCAGGAATTTGTGATGATCCTTGTTGATAGGAACATGAAGAAACGCATCCTTCAGATCTATGGTTGTCATGAACTGACCCTCTTGGACCAAGGGAAGAATGGAACAAATGGTTTTCATTTTGAAGGATGGTACCGTGAGAAACTTGTTGAGGCACTTTAGGTCTAAAATGGGTCGAAAAGCTCCCTCTTTTTTGGGAACCACAAACAGATTTAAATAGAATCTTAGTCTCTGTTCATTTATTGGAACTGGAACAATCCCTCGCAGAGAAAAAAGATCCTAAACACAGTTCAAAAATGCCTCTCTTTTTATCTGATCTGCAGATCATCTTGAGAGGTGAAATCTGCCCCTTGGAGAAAGGGATCTGAATTCTATCTTGTAACCCTGAGATACTTTGCCCAAGGATCTGGGACATCTCGTAACCACACCTGACAAAACAGGGAAAGTCTGCCCCCACTTGATCCGATCCCGGACCGGGGGCCGACCCTTTATGCTGACTCAGAGTCAGCTGCGGGTTTCTTAGATTGCTTTCCTTTGTTTTAAGACTGACTGGGTCTCCAAGAAGACCTGGATTGCTCCTGCTTGGAAGCAGAAGAGGAAGACTTCTGACCTTTGAAGTTACGAAAGGAATGAACATTACTTAGAAGTCCTTTAAGTCTGTTCCACTTGTCTTGCGGGAGAAAAGACCCCTTTCCACCCGTAACATCAGAAATAATTTCAGCCAGGCCAGGTCCAAACAAGGTCTTACCCTTGTAAGGGAACGCCAGAAGCTTATACTTTGCGGTAACATCAGCAGACCAAGATTTTAACCACAAAGCCCTGCGGGCTAAGATAGAAAAGCCAGACATCTTGGCCCCCAGTCTAACTAACTTGCATGTTAGCATCAGAAATAAAGGAATTGGTTTAAGAGCCTTAATCCTATTTTGGATTTCCTCCAACAAAGTCTCTTCTAAAATAGATTCAGACAAGGCATCACACCAATAAGATGCTGCACTTGCTACAGTGGCAATACATACTGCAGGTTGTTATTGAAGACCCTGGTGAACATACATCTTTTTCAAATAAGCCTCCAGCTTCTTATGCATGGTATTCTTAAAAGGACAGCTATCCTCTATAGCAGTGCTTTCCAAGCTGTGTGTTGTGACACAGTGTGTCGGCGGCAGTGTGTAGGTGTGTCCCTGCTCCAGCACACATTTTTTTTAATTTAATTTTTTTTTTTTTAAATAGTTTTTTGGTTTCCGACTTTCCGCCTACCTGCTACGCATATCACATGGTTGACACGTGATTGATACCTAGTGGGTCACAGATAATCTTAACCTATTGACGCAGCCCAGTGGGAACAGAAACTATTCCCATTGGCGGCACTTTGGCTCCTGGCTGCACATGTAGTCTCCTCAATCGGCTCGTGACTGCATGTGTAGTCAGTGAGTGGGACAGCAGTGTGTTTGCAGCACAGGCAGTAGTCAGTCGGGATCACAGAGCTGAGGGAGGCAGCTTAAACGCTGAGCTGAAGTCAGAAGTCAGTGGTTTTTTGCAGCTAGCTCCCAGTAGTGCATTGCTGCTCCTGCTCTTGATATATGGATAGGAAGTGGAAGCTTAAAAATGCTTGCTGATGAAATGCGAGTATCTTTATATAATACTCCAGCAAATATTCAGAAACTATGTTCATCCCATCAACCTCATACATCCCATTAAAATAGTCAGTAGCTATTGGTGTCATTAAACTTTTTTTAAATTCTTGCACGTACATACTGTTACTTGTAAATACATTTTGTTATACAATTTATGTATGTGTCCGTATCTCTTAAAACAAGTTAGTTTAACCTCCTGTTTGCTACTACAACTGAATTACTGTGTCGCAAAATGATGTAGGACTAAAAAGTGTGTCACCAACATGAAAAGTTTGGAAAGCTCTGCTCTATAGGGATTGCAGTTTTCTTAGCCAACGTAGAAATAGCCCCTTCCACTTTAGGCACCGTGCGCCATGAATCTTTAATTGAATCAGCAACAGGAAACATCTTTTTAAAGACTGAAGATGGGTAAAAAGGTATTCCTGGCTTCTCCCATTCCTGTGCAATAATATCCGTCACATGGTCTGGAACAGGAAACACTTCCACAGAGGAAGGAACATCATAGTATTTATTAAGCTTACTAGATTTTTTAGGGTTAACTATGACAGGAGAGTCGGAGTCGTCCAGAGTAGCCAAAACCTCCTTTAACAAAACACAAAGGTGTTCAAGCTTAAAGTTAACTTCTACAACTTCAGACAAAGGATTTACACTGTCAGAATCTGAGATTTCACCCCCAGAAGCTACCGAGGTAATGTCCTCCCCAGGGTTATGAGGGAGATCAACCTGCACAGCAGCAGCTGAAAAAGACACCTTACAATCTGATACATGTTTAGCTTTCCTCTTGCACTTTCCTAATACAGGAAAAGCAGATTATGCAGCAGATACTGCAGAAGAAATCTGTGCAGCAAAATCTGCAGGCAAATAAACTCCACCAGGAGGTTGAGAGGAACCGCAGGGCACTGCATGTGATGCCATAGAGGCTTGGGATGTATGAGGAGAAAGCTGTGGTATTGCCTGAACAGAATCTTCCTGATAGACATTATTGGACTCAAAGGGCAAACGTTTATATCTTTACACTTTAGTGTTCTTGCTAAACATGTAGAACAGAATTGCATAGGTAATTCAATCTGGGCCTCAAGACATAATAAACATTTGTAAAATTAATCAATTTTTTGCTCCATATCCATAGCAGCAAAAAATAAAAACTCCCCAAAGAAAAACAAAATGCTTGAAAATAAAGTGAACTGTCACTTTAAAAACTGTCTTAACACTATATAAAAAAAAATACGCTCAGAAAAACTACACACTCAGGACCTCTACACCTCAGATATACTGAGACGTCCTACCGTCCTCCAAAATGAGAGAGAGACATAGCCAGCAGCCCACAAACCAATCCACTAACAATTTGGAATGAAAAGAAAACGCTACTTCACTGCGTGTTGGAAGAGCTATTGGTCACATGACCGGCCGACCGGAACTACGTAGTTAAGTAAATGCATGCGTTCCCGGCAAAACACCCAACTGCCTGAAAAAATTAGAGCCACTCTAAATAACAAGAATCAAAAGTGCCGCATATACAAAGAGCCCCATAAATTTCCCTCTTCCCATACTCAAGGCCTCTTAAGTGAAATAAAAATAAAAGTGCCAACAAGGAAACTTTTCCCATACTAGGAAAAATTAACCCCTTAGTCTCTTAATGCCACATACTTAGTGCCTGCATGCTGCCATATGAAATCCTATAAATTAAGGATAAAAAATGTCCCCAAATTGATGCAGAGTAAAAGAAAAGTAAAGTGCCAGTCTTCATACCTAGAAGACAAAAAAGCACTCGCCTGCAATCTTAGCTGTCCGGCAGGAAGACAGCTCACAAAGCATGAAAGGACACATACTCCTTACAGAGGCCTGTAGAAAAAAGACAGAACAGGATAACCAACTCTAGCTTTCTATACCTAGGGCAGCAATATGTTAGGAATCAAAGTAAGCAGTAAGCACAAACCCACAACTTCCTAACTGCTTAAAAGCCACCACTACTCTACTGCAGAGATTGACATGGACTCAGCTAAACCCAAATCCTTGCTTGCAGGGAATGACACCAAAACTTCCCCTCCTCCATTGACAGAGGCAAAGAGAATGACCGTGGATTATGGCTAGGGGATTGATACTTAACAGCTTTGCTGTGGTGCTTTTTGCCTCCTCCTGCTGGTCAGGAGTGATATTCCCACTAGTAATTGAATGACGTTGTGGACCCTCCATATCTTAGGAAAGAAATGAATAAAGCTTAGAGGGAGAGAAAGTTAATATTAGCATGGTGTAAATGGTACAGCCATAAAAACAAATAACCACAAACTGAAGTTAGTGAGCCCCAATCAAAAGTGTGACAGAATGTGCTGGATTATGACAAAACACAAACCTTTATATATATATATATATATATATATATATATATATATATATTTTTTTTTTTACAAATGACATCTTTTTATGTACATAAGACAGCTGCAAATCCAAATGTAGTGTTTTGGGCCGATACAAACAAACATAATAAACAAAATACTAACAACAATAATAAAAAAAACATAAAGCTATCCATATTTGACAAGAAAGAAAATAAATAAAATTATTCCTAGTAGGTACAAAGGTGACAAAGAGCATATAAAATATATATATTAATACAAGAGATGGTCTCTTTAAATCAGCTGCTGCAATATTTTTATCCCACTCCTCATATACACATTTAAAGAGTCAACATAATCTTTCAAAACTAATGCCAAAGATAATTTGTTATTGCAAAGATCTGAAAGCTGTTTGTAAGGCTCTTTGATTCATGAATATCTCTGTCCTGTGTTCAAAAGATAAGAGTTGAGAAAAAAAAGAAATAGACTGTCTGTGGCTTGGTGAAAGAATCTTATCACCAACCAAATTCATATGGGAGAAATCATTCATCCGATAACACTAGAAATAGGAATACATGAAATGTAGCACCTTGCATGAATCTTGGCAAGCAAAATCCACTAAATTAAAAGGTTATAAAGAGTACTCAAACCAATGTTTCTTGTTTAAAATAAATTGCTATGGAATGCTTGATGCTATATTTATTTCTTTACTCTTGCTGTGAAACAGACAAAACAAGCAACACATGATATACATTAGGGATGCACCGAAATTTCGGCCGCAGAAAGTTTCGGCCGAAAATGGCATTTTTGGCTATTTCGGTTTTCGTTTTTTTAGCATGTTATTTTCGGTAAAATTATTGTGTAGCATGTTTCAAATTTGATGCTAGCCTAGAGCTGCTGTTTATTACTTGACTTTCTGTTCTGCATATAATGAGTTTTCTAGGACTATACTTTATTTGGATAATTAGTAAAGAAAAAACTGTTAAATATGATTCTGTTACATAGAACTAAATGAAGAATAATACAGTATATTGATATTTATAGTAGTAGGGATGCACCAAAATTTTGGTCGCAGAAACATTTTGGCCGAAAATGGCATTATTGTTTGCCTGATTTTTTTTTTTCTTGGTAAAATTATTGTGTAGCATATTATTGTTTTAAGATATTTTTGTCCAATTTTAGTCTGTTACTTTCAATAAAAGTGTGGGATTTTTTTTATTGGCTCTAATTATGCAAAAAAAAAAAACTAAAAAAAAAATAATTTGAAAAAATACATTTTCGGTATCAGTTTCGGTTTTCGGCCAAGTGCATCCCGGATTTTCGGATTCGGTTTCGGTCCAGAATTTCCATTTCGGTGCATCACTAATATACATACTAAGGAACACTTCCAATGAAAAGGTAAATGATGAAATGAAAAACAAAAATGTATTCCATTTTAGCTTATGCACAAGAAAGTTATACTTGGAACAACCTGGATCACTCAGTGAAATGATGATGCAGGAAATCACCAGCACCTACTGAGCATGTGCAAGAATTCTCAGAATAAACATATATGCATTGGTGATTGGCTGATGGCTGTCACATGATACAGGGGGAGTGGAAATATACATAACTTTGAAATTTGTCAGAAAAAAATCTACTACTCATTTGAAATTCAGAATAAGTACTATTGCATTGTCTTTTATCGTGCATTTGTTGATTATGCAAATCTACTGTATTTACTGGTTCTTTAAATAATATGCAATCCTCTGATATCACAATTTGTAAGCAAACCATGTATTAAATATGGTTCCATTGGTGTTGTATGCACAAATGAAAAATCACTCCGAACATACATCTACATTTAAATATTACAAATTTACAATTTTCCTTTCAAATATCAAGGGTCATAATCTGTAAAAAAATAACACGTAAAAAAAAAAAATCTTATGTTATGATTTAAGCTCTATTTTTTACATTGTAAACGATTGTCTATTTAAATATGAAATTTGCAAGAATAGCTGAACATGCAAAACTAATGAAACACAGCAAGATTCCAAAAGATCTGATGTGTCAGTACACATACATTTTGTCTATATAACTGTTTTTCAAACCTGCCCTCAGGCCTCCCTAACAGGCCAGATTTTGAGGATATCTGAACTAAAGCACATGTGAAATAATCAGCTTATTAGTAAACATGGTTGTTTTACCTGCTCTCACCCAAGGTAATCCTGAAAATCTGGCCTGTTAGGGAATCTTAAGGACAGGTTTGAAACTCTGTGGTCTATGTAATTCAAATCATACGCATAAACAGCGTATGTGTGAAGTCCCCAATCACCAGCTAGCTCTCAGCAGAGAATTGCTGCTCCCGATTCTATCTAGGCATGGTTTTCCACAAAGGATACCAAAGCAAATAAAATAATGCAAATAGGAAAGTGCTTAAAAATTGCATGCCCTATCTGAATCTTGAAAGTTTAATTTTGACTTTACTGTCACTTTCAAGCTTCACATGTATGGGTGAATAAAGCAGCTTAATGTGCCCCTTTGCTAACTATAGAGTTCTCAAGCTAGCATAGAATTTTTGTAATTTGATAAGATGCAGGTTTGTGCTGCTGTGACACCATATAGTTTTGCATACCATTAAAAAAAGCATAGCTTTATATAAAAAAATCAACTCAAATTGACTAGTGTACAATATCCCTTTAAAGGGATATGAAGCCCAAATTTTTTTTTTCATGATTCAGATACAGCATGACATTTTAAGCAACTTTCTAATTTACTCCTATTATCAGGTTTTTCTTCGTTTTCTTGGTGTCTTTATTTGAAAAAGCAGGAATGTAATCTTTGGAGACAGACCATTGTTGGTTCAGTACCCTGGGTAGCAGCACTTGCCGATTGGTGGCTATGTTGCGCTTAAAGTCAAATATTAGATAATCCTAGTATTACCCGGGTAAAACTGACATTACCAAAGTGGCTGTGGGTAAAGCCCAATGTATGATCATAAACATATATAGCATGCACTGTAATTCAACATCTTCAATATATTTTTTGCCTCCACCAGAGGGGTTCAATGGGAGCGAAGGTTCACTTGGGGTGGATGACAGAGGATCTTCAGGGTGCCTTCTTTGAACCCCCCAGGTGAAGAAAAATGAAATAGTGTAGATGGGGGAATTACAGTACAACGGGCTTTACCACAGCCGTTTGGGTAATGTCCGTTTTACCCAGGTTTCTTACTTTACACGTAACAGCTACATTAAGGTCACATGGTAGCGCTTATGATGGTTTGACATTGGCCAAATTGCCGAAACGCATTGCCATGTGACCTAAAGTGAGGTCAGAGTTCCCTACGGCATTGGAGACTTCCGAGGTGAGAAGAAAAGATTAAAGATCCCTACCTGAACCAGGAGTTTGTTGTCCATTTAAAGATCTGCTAATATAACAAGCTACACTGAGTGGGGATCACAAATAGCTCTGAGGTGGCTGCACAATCCCATGGATAGTTTGTTTCTATCGACGACAAATATAAAGTGAGCAGATAATTTAAAGAAGGCGCGCTAGATTACAGTGGACTATTACTTTCTTTTAAGCACTTCTGTGTTTGAGAAGTTGCGTCGGTGTATTGTGCATTATTTCCAGTTCGTCTAAATACAACAAATGACATCTAGCAGAGACTCTATTAAATGTGAGTGATCTGAAGATTTTGTTACAAACTATACTAACTGAATCAATTACAGCTTTGTTCTGAGCACTTGGAAACTCAGTGCTAAACATATACAGCTGAGAGATATAGCCTCGGCTCTATCTTGTTTCCTTGATGTCATTAACTTAGGTGCCCTGTGTAGGAAACAATGCTTTTTAGATGTGTGTTAATTATTATATCTGCATAATATTTTTAACTTGTTACTATATTATTAGATTACTTTATGAGTTGGCCAACTCTTTATAGTTTCTAGATTTCTTTTAGAAATTGTATTGTTCTCTGAAAGTTACTCATGACTAAAGTATATATATGCTTTTAAGAGAGATTTTTGTCCATATCGATACAAATATTTAAATATTTCTCCCTTTGGTCCTATTAATTTGGTTTAAACTATCAGTGCTTATTTCTTTTTGCTAAGGATAGTTACTGATTAAAAACCAGGTAGAATTGAACAGGAACATACAAAATCAGTAAACAGGAAAAAAGGTCAGGATCAAGCTGAGGTCAATATCAGAACTAGTATG
This sequence comes from Bombina bombina, assembly GCF_027579735.1. Classification (NCBI taxonomy): domain Eukaryota; kingdom Metazoa; phylum Chordata; class Amphibia; order Anura; family Bombinatoridae; genus Bombina; species Bombina bombina. The sequence goes on from NC_069499.1 coordinate 1,251,391,955, forward strand.
TCAGGTTCCAGAAAACGGCAAGGAAGAAAGAGTAGTTGAGATAAGCCGGGTCAACTAACAAGAGCAGATCAATACACATCATTAAGTATAAGATTTGCTCCAAACGGTTTGTGTGAAAGACACAAATAGGAGGAGCAAAATGAAATGACAGCCATACTGCGGAAAAGCACAGGAAAAAAAAAGCGATGAAGAAGACAAAAAGTACCCAGATAAAGGCCTAGCCCCCCGATGCATGTCACTATGAAGATGGAGATGGAGATTAAAATACACATGGCTGAAAAGAGAAAAAAACAAGGTGGTGTCTGAAACTTTCTAAAACCTGAAAAGAAGGCATAAAAAGTTCTCACCACAAACAGCCTGCACAGGATATAATTGTGATGCTTAAGGTTGGGAAACAATTAAACTCACTCTTAATAGTTTTTTTTTTTTTTATAAATAAACTGCCTTCTCTAAAGATGCATTTGAAGAATCAGTGTCCTATTGGAAAACAACAACAGGAAAGCAGGAAACATTTAAGTTGCAAGATCACCTTAAAAATGAACAGCTTTCAAAACAAGATGTTAATTTGTTCAGAAATATGATGCTGCAAAATCAGTAGTACCTAATTCAATTCCCAAGGAGAAATGTCATACTTACAATACAAATTATTTCCAGAGCCTTTATTTATTGATAGAATCCTATCAGCCAATCGGAATTCGAGGGACGCCATCTTGGATGACGTCATTTAAAGGAACCTTTATTCGTCGTTAGTCGTCGGGAAGAAGAGGATGCTCCGCGTCGGATGTCTTAAAGATGGACCCGCTCCGCGCCGGATGGATGAAGATAGAAGATTCCGCTTGGATGAAGGACCTCTTCTGCCCCGATCGGATGAAGACTTCTGCTGCTCCGGATGTCCTCTTCTGGCCCATCGGTGCCTGGCTGGGTGAACACGGCTCAAGGTAGGGTATCTTCAATGGGGTAGTGTTAGTTTTTTTTAAGGGGGGATCGGGTGGGTTTTAGAGTAGGGGTGTGTGGGTTGTAATGTTGGGGGGGGGTCTTGTATTTTATTTTACAGGTAAAAGAGCTGATTACTTTGGGGCAATGCCCCGCAAAAAGCCCTTTTAAGGGCTGGTAAAAGAGCTGATTACTTTTGTAATTTAGTATAGGGTAGGGAATTTTATTATTTTGGGGGGCTTTTTTATTTTATTAGGGGGCTTAGATTAGGTGTAATTAGATTAAAATTCTTGTAATATTTTTTTTATTTTTTGTTATTTAGTTTAGTTTATTTAATTGTATTTTATTTTAGAAAATTGTATTTAATTTATTTAATTAATTTATTGTAGTGTTAGGTGTATTTGTAACTTAGGTTAGGATTTGTTTTACAGGTAATTTTGTAATTATTTTAACTAGGTAGCTATTAAATAGTTATTAACTATTTAATAGCTATTGTACCTAGTTAAAATAAATACAAAGTTGCTTGTAAAATAAATATAAATCCTAAAATAGCTACAATGTAACTATTAGTTATATTGTAGCTATATTAAGGTTTATTTTACTGGTAAGTATTTAGTTTTAAATAGGAATAATTTATTTAATTATAGTAAATTTATTTCGTTTTATTTAAATTATATTTAAGTTAGGGAGGTGTTAGGGTTAGACTTAGGTTTAGGGGTTAATAACTTTATTATAGTAGCAGCGACGTTGGGGGCGGGAGATTAGGGGTTAATAATTGTAGGTAGGTTGCGGCGATGTTAGGGAGGGCAGATTAGGGGCTAATAAAATGTATTATATTGTTTGCGAGGCGGGAGTGCGGCGGTTTAGGGGTTTATACATTTATTATAGTGGCGGCGATGTCCGGTCGGCAGATTAGGGGTTAATAAGTGAAGGTAGGTGGCGGCGACGTTGGGGGGGGGGCAGATTAGGGGTTAATAAATTTAATATAGGTGTCGGCGATGTTGGGGGCAGCAGACTAGGGGTTCATAGGGATAATGTAGGTAGCGGCAGTGTACGGAGAGGCAGGTTAGGGATTAATAGTATAATGCAGGTGTCAGCGGTAGCGGGGGCGGCAGATTAGGGGTTAATAAGTGTAAGATTAGGGGTGTTTAGACTCTGGGTTCATGTTAGGGTGTTAGGTGTAGACTTAGAAAGTATTTTCCCATAGGAAACAATGGGGCTGTGTTAGGAGCTGAACGCTGCTTTTTTGCAGGTGTTAGGTTTTTTTTCAGCCAGCTCAGCCCCATTGTATCCTATGGGGAAATCGTGCACAAGCACGTTTTTCCAGTTTACCGCTACCGTAAGCAAAGCTGGTATTGAGGGTTGAAATGGAGCTAAATTTGGCTTATCGCTCACTTTTCTGAGGCTAACGCAGCCATTCAGAAAACTCGTAATACCAGCGTTGGCTTAAGGGAGCGCTGGAAAAAAAAAGGCTCGTTAGCCCCGCAAGTTTTTACCGACAAAACTCGTAATCTTGGCGAATGTATCTATCCAGCTTCGGTGTAAAAAGACTTTTTCACTTTCTGATCGTATTCTACTTTAACATGTGTTGGTACATAATAAACTATAAATTCACACTCTGATCATTCATGTTTCTTAGGTACATAATAATATCGGTTAATTAAGTCATGCCCTCTTTGGAGCGTTTTACTGTTTCATATATACCACTATAAATCTCAAGTCTGACCAGAGTTGATAGTTTCAAGATATGTTTAAAGTATTACCCACTTTACGATTTACTTAGTTCTGAAACTAACAGGTTATTGGCATATTATTCCATATATCTACAGTAAATGGAGGATAGCTTAAGGTTCATTAAAAACACAGAAGCTCCTAGGACTCCTCACCAAGACTCTGACCTGATTGGAACAGCAAATAGGATGATAGCTACTCAAATCCTATTGGCTGATTGGAACAGCCATTAGGAGTTTACCAGCTCTAATCCTATTGGCTGATTTAAATCCATCAGCCAATAGGAATGCAAGGGACGCCATCTTGCATTGAAGTTCCAGTTTACGGTGGCAACCGCATTAAGAGGATGCTCCGCGCTGGATGTCTTCAGGCTGGAAAGGCTACGCGCTGAATGGATGAAGATAGAAGATGCCGTCTGGATGAAGACTTCTTGCCACCTGGATGAGGACTTCGCCGGCTGGATGAAGATCGAAGAGGCCGCCTGGATGAAGACTTCTTACCGCATGTATGATGACTTCGCCGGCTGGATGGATCCTTCAAGCGGAATTTCAAGAACTGTAAGTGGATCGTCGAGGGTTAGTGTTAGGTTTTTTTAAGGGTTTTTTGGTGGGTTTTATTTTTAGTTTAGGGTCTGGGCATGTAAAAGAGCTAAATGCCACTTTAAGGGCAATGCCCATACAAATGCCCTTTTCAGGGCAAGGTAGAGTTTAACTTTTTTTAGATAGATAATTTATTTGGGGGGGTTGGTTGTATTTTTTTTTTACAGATAAAAGAGCTGATTTCTTCGGGGCAATACCCAACAAAAAGCCTTTTAAGGGCCATTGGTAGTTTATTGTAGGCTAGGGATTTTATTATTTTGGAGGGTCTTTTTTATTTTTATAGGGCTATTAGATTAGGTGTAATTCTTTTTTATTTATGATAATTTGTTTTTTATTTTTTGTAATTTAGTGGTTGTTATTTTATGTAATTTAGTTATTTTTATTTTTAGTAATTTTAGTGTTTATTTTAATTTGTTTTAATTTTAGGTTTTAGAAAAAAGGTTTTATTTCACAGGTAAGTTTGTATTTATTTTAACTAGGTAGTTAGTAAATAGTTAATAACTATTTACTAACTAGTCTGCCTAGTTAAAATAAATACAAACTTACCTGTGAAATAAAAATAAAACCTAAACTAGATACAATATAACTATTAATTATATTGTAGCCAGCTTAGGTTTTATTTCACAGGTAAGTAATTATTTAGTTTTAAATAGGTATTATTTAGTTAATAATTGTAACTTTAGTTTAGCTCTATTTTAATTATGTTAAAAGTTGGGGGGCTAGGGTTAGGTTTAGGGGTTAATATAGTTTAATTTAGCTTGTTGCGATGTAGGGGGGCTGGAGGTTTAGGGGTTAATAGGTTTATTTAGTTAATAATTGTAAATTTAATTTAGCTATATTTTAATTATGCTAAAGTTAGTGGGTGTTAGGGTTAGGCTTAGGGTTACATTAGGGTTAGGGGTTAATGGATTTATTTAGTGGCAGTGATGTGGGAGGCCAGAGGTTTAGGGGTTAATAGGGGTTAATAACTTTAGTAAAGTGGTGGCGACATCGGGAGCGGCATATTATGGGGTTAATAGTTTTATGTAGGTGGTGGCGATGTTGGGGTCGGCAGATTAGGGGTAAATAACATTATGTAGGTGGCGGCGATGTTTGGGGCGGCAGATTAGGGGTTAATAACTGTATTTAGGTGTCGGCGATGTTGGGGCTGCGTTACGGAGCTTTTGTTTCTGCAATCGCAGGTGTTAGGCTTTTTTTTTGCCGGCTCTCCCCATTGATGTCTATGGGGAAATCTTGCAAGAGCAATTCAAAGCAGTGCTCAACGCAACCATTTCGCCCGTGCAAGCCAGCTTTTGTAAAACCTTTAATACCAGCGCTATAGGGAGGTGAAATAACACCGCTTTTGTGGCGGTCATTAAAAACAGAATTTATGCTTACCTGATAAATTACTTTCTCCAACGGTGTGTCCGGTCCACGGCGTCATCCTTACTTGTGGGATATTCTCTTCCCCAACAGGAAATGGCAAAGAGCCCAGCAAAGCTGGTCACATGATCCCTCCTAGGCTCCGCCTACCCCAGTCATTCGACCGACGTACAGGAGGAAATATGCATAGGAGAAACCATACGATACCGTGGTGACTGTAGTTAGAGAAAATAATTCATCAGACCTGATTAAAAAAACCAGGGCGGGCCGTGGACCGGACACACCGTTGGAGAAAGTAATTTATCAGGTAAGCATAAATTCTGTTTTCTCCAACATAGGTGTGTCCGGTCCACGGCGTCATCCTTACTTGTGGGAACCAATACCAAAGCTTTAGGACACGGATGAAGGGAGGGAGCAAATCAGGTCACCTAAATGGAAGGCACCACGGCTTGCAAAACCTTTCTCCCAAAAATAGCCTCTGAAGAAGCAAAAGTATCAAATTTGTAAAATTTGGCAAAAGTGTGCAGTGAAGACCAAGTCGCTGCCTTACATATCTGGTCAACAGAAGCCTCGTTCTTGAAGGCCCATGTGGAAGCCACAGCCCTAGTGGAATGAGCTGTGATTCTTTCAGGAGGCTGCCGTCCGGCAGTCTCATAAGCCAATCGGATAATGCTTTTAAGCCAAAAAGAAAGAGAGGTAGAAGTTGCTTTTTGACCTCTCCTTTTACCAGAATAAACAACAAACAAAGAAGATGTTTGTCTGAAATCTTTAGTGGCCTCTAAATAGAATTTTAGAGCACGGACTACGTCCAAATTGTGTAACAAACGTTCCTTCTTTGAAACTGGATTTGGACACAAAGAAGGTACAACTATCTCCTGGTTAATATTCTTGTTGGAAACAACTTTCGGAAGAAAACCAGGCTTAGTACGCAAAACCACCTTATCTGCATGGAACACCAGATAGGGCGGAGAACACTGCAGAGCAGATAACTCAGAAACTCTTCTAGCAGAAGAAATTGCAACTAAAAACAAAACTTTCCAAGATAATAACTTAATATCTACGGAATGTAAGGGTTCAAACGGAACCCCTTGAAGAACTGAAAGAACTAGATTAAGACTCCAGGGAGGAGTCAAAGGTCTGTAAACAGGCTTGATTCTAACCAGAGCCTGAACAAACGCTTGAACGTCTGGCACAGCTGCCAGCCTTTTGTGAAGTAAAACAGATAACGCAGAGATCTGTCCCTTCAGAGAACTTGCAGATAATCCTTTCCCCAAACCTTCTTGTAGAAAGGATAGAATCTTAGGAATTTTTATCTTGTTCCATGGGAATCCTTTAGATTCACACCAACAGATATATTTTTTCCATATCTTATGGTAAATTTTTCTAGTTACAGGCTTTCTAGCCTGAATCAGAGTATCTATTACAGAATCTGAAAACCCACGCTTTGATAAAATCAAGCGTTCAATCTCCAAGCAGTCAGTTGGAGGGAAACCAGATTCGGATGTTCGAATGGACCTTGAACAAGAAGGTCCTGTCTCAAAGGTAGCTTCCATGGTGGAGCCGATGACATATTCACCAGGTCTGCATACCAAGTCCTGCGTGGCCACACAGGAGCTATCAAGATCACCGAAGCCCTCTCCTGGTTGATCCTGGCTACCAGCCTGGGAATGAGAGGAAACGGTGGGAATACATAAGCTAGGTTGAAGGTCCAAGGTGCTACTAGTGCATCTACTAGAGTCGCCTTGGGATCCCTGGATCTGGACCCGTAACAAGGAACCTTGAAGTTCTGACGAGACGCCATCAGATCCATGTCTGGAATGCCCCATAATTGAGTTATTTGGGCAAAGATTTCCGGGTGGAGTTCCCACTCCCCCGGATGGAATGTCTGACGACTCAGAAAATCCGCTTCCCAATTTTCCACTCCTGGGATGTGGATTGCTTTCAAGTGGCAGGAGTGATCCTCCGCCCATTGAATTATCTTGGTCACTTCCTCCATCGCCAGGGAACTCCTTGTTCCCCCCTGATGGTTGATATATGCAACTGTCGTCATGTTGTCTGATTGAAACCTTATGAATTTGGCCTTTGCTAGATGAGGCCAAGCTTTGAGAGCATTGAATATCGCTCTCAGTTCCAGAATGTTTATCGGGAGAAGAGATTCTTCCCGGGACCATAGACCCTGAGCTTTCAGGGGTTCCCAGACCGCGCCCCAGCCCACCAGACTGGCGTCAGTCGTGACAATGACCCACTCTGGTCTGCGGAAGCTCATTCCCTGTGACAGGTTGTCCAGGATTAGCCACCAACGGAGTGAATCTCTGGTCCTTTGATCTACTAGAATCGTCGGAGACAAGTCTGTATAATCCCCATTCCACTGTCTGAGCATGCACAGTTGTAATGGTCTTAGATGAATTCGTGCAAAAGGAACTATGTCCATTGCTGCAACCATCAATCCTATTACTTCCATGCACTGCGCTATGGAAGGACGAAGAACAGAATGAAGAACTTGACAAGAGCTTAGAAGTTTTGATTTTCTGACCTCTGTCAGAAAAATCCTCATTTCTAAGGAGTCTATTATTGTTCCCAAGAAGGGAACTCTTGTTGACGGGGAAAGAGAACTTTTTTCTATGTTCACTTTCCATCCGTGAGATCTGAGAAAGGCTAGGACGATGTCCGTATGAGCCTTTGCTTTTGACAGAGACGACGCTTGAATCAGGATGTCGTCCAAGTACGGTACTACTGCAATGCCCCTTGGTCTTAGAACCGCTAGAAGGGACCCTAGTACCTTTGTGAAAATTCTCGGAGCAGTGGCTAATCCGAATGGAAGTGCCACAAACTGGTAATGCTTGTCCAGAAAAGCGAACCTTAGGAACTGATGATGTTCCTTGTGGATAGGAATATGTAGGTACGCATCCTTTAAATCCACCGTGGTCATAAATTGACCTTCCTGGATGGTAGGAAGGATCGTTCGAATGGTTTCCATTTTGAACGATGGAACCCTGAGAAATTTGTTTAGGATCTTGAGATCTAGAATTGGTCTGAATGTTCCCTCTTTTTTGGGAACTATGAACAGGTTGGAGTAAAACCCCATCCCTTGTTCTCCTATTGGAACTGGATGAATTACTCCCATCTTTAACAGGTCTTCTACACAATGTAAGAATGCCTGTCTTTTTATTTGGTTTGAAGATAATTGAGACCTGTGGAACCTTCCCCTTGGGGGTAGTTCCTTGAATTCCAGGAGATAACCTTGAGAAACTATTTCTAGTGCCCAAGGATCCTGAACATCTCTTGCCCAGGCCTGAGCAAAGAGAGAAAGTCTGCCCCCCACCAGATCAGGCCCCGGATCGGGGGCCATCCCTTCATGCTGTTTTGGTAGCAGTGGCAGGCTTCTTGGCCTGCTTACCCTTGTTCCAGCCTTGCATCGGTCTCCAGGCTGGTTTGGGTTGAGAAGTATTACCCTCTTGCTTAGAGGATGTAGAAGTAGAGGCTGGTCCGTTTCTGCGAAAGGGACGAAAATTAGGCTTATTTCTAGCCTTAAAAGACCTATCCTGAGGAAGGGCGTGGCCCTTTCCCCCGGTGATGTCTGAAATAATCTCTTTCAAATCAGGACCAAACAGTGTTTTGCCCTTGAAAGGGATGTTAAGCAATTTTGTCTTGGAAGACACATCCGCTGACCAAGACTTTAGCCAGAGCGCTCTGCGCGCCACGATAGCAAACCCTGAATTTTTCGCCGCTAATCTAGCTAATTGCAAAGCGGCATCTAGAATAAAAGAGTTAGCCAATTTAAGTGCTTGAACTCTGTCCATAACCTCCTCATACGAAGATTCTTTATTGAGCGACTTTTCTAGTTCTTCGAACCAGAAACACGCTGCAGTAGTGACAGGAACAATGCATGAAATTGGTTGTAGAAGGTAACCTTGCTGAACAAACATCTTTTTAAGCAAACCCTCTAATTTTTTATCCATAGGATCTTTGAAAGCACAACTATCTTCTATGGGAATAGTAGTGCGTTTGTTTAGAGTAGAGACCGCCCCCTCGACCTTAGGGACTGTCTGCCATAAGTCCTTTCTGGGGTCGACTATAGGAAATAATTTCTTAAATATAGGGGGAGGAACAAAAGGTATGCCGGGCCTTTCCCATTCCTTATTTACTATGTCCGCCACCCGCTTGGGTATAGGAAAAAACATCGGGGGGCACCGGAACCTCTAGGAACTTGTCCATCTTACATAATTTCTCTGGAATGACCAAATTGTCACAATCATCCAGAGTAGATAATACCTCCTTAAGCAGTGCGCGGAGATGTTCTAATTTAAATTTGAATGTTACAACATCAGGTTCAGCTTGTTGAGAAATGTTTCCTGAATCTGAAATTTCTCCCTCAGACAAAACCTCCCTCCTGGCCCCTTCAGATTGGTGTGAGGGTATGTCAGAAACGTTATCATCAGCGTCCTCTTGCTCTTCAGTGTTTAAAACAGAGCAATCGCGCTTTCTTTGATAAGTAGGCATTTTAGATAAAATATTTGCAATAGAATTATCCATAACAGCCGTTAATTGTTGCATAGTAATAAGTATTGGCGCACTAGATGTACTAGGGGCCTCTTGTGTGGGCAAAACTGGTGTAGACACAGAAGGGGGTGATGCAGTACCATGCTTACTCCCCTCATCTGAAGAATCATCTTGGGCACTATTATTATCTGTGGCATCATTGTCCCTACTTTGTTTGGACACTATGTCACAATTATCACATATATTTAAATGGGGAGACACATTGGCTTTCATACATATAGAACATCGCTTATCTGATGGTTCAGACATGTTAAACAGGCTTAAACTTGTCAACAAAGCACAAAAAACGTTTTAAAATAAAACCGTTACTGTCACTTTAAATTTTAAACAGAACACACTTTATTACTGAATATGCGAAAAAGCATGAAGCAATTGTTCAAAATTCACCAAAATTTCACCACAGTGTCTTAAAGCCTTAAAAGTATTGCACACCAAATTTAAAAGCTTTAACCCTTAAAATAACGGAACCGGAGCCGTTTTTACATTTAACCCCTATACAGTCCCAGGTATCTGCTTTGCTGAGACCCAACCAAGCCCAGGGGGGAATACGATACCAAATGACGCCTTCTATAAGCTTTTTCAGTGGTTCTTAGCTCCTCACACATGCATCTGCATGCCTTGCCTTCCAAAAACAACTGCGCATTAGTGGCGCGAAAATGAGGCTCTGCCTATGACTAGAGAAGGCCCCCATCTGAAAAAGGTGTCCATACAGTGCCTGCCGTTTTTTAACAACAATCCCCAAGATTATAATAACTATAAAGAGTTATAATCTGTCAAATATGCTTAGCAAAGTAATCGTTTTAGCCCAGAAAAATGTCTACCAGTTTTTTAAGCCCTTATAAAGCCTTTTATTCTTTTGCTTAATCTAAGAAAATGGCTTACCGGTCCCCATAGGGAAAATGACAGCCTTCCAGCATTACAAAGTCTTGTTAGAAATGTGGCCAGTCATACCTCAGGCAGAAAAGTCTGCCAACTGCTTCCCCCAACTGAAGTTACTTCATCTCAACAGTCATGTGTGGAAACAGCAATCGATTTTAGTAACGTTTGCTAAAATCATCTTCCTCTTACAAACAGAAATCTTCTTCTCTTTTCTGTTTCAGAGTAAATAGTACATACCAGCACTATTTTAAAATAACAAACACTTGATTGAAGAATAAAAACTACATTTAAACACCAAAAAACTCTTATCCATCTCCGTGGAGATGTTGCCTGTGCAACGGCAAAGAGAATGACTGGGGTAGGCGGAGCCTAGGAGGGATCATGTGACCAGCTTTGCTGGGCTCTTTGCCATTTCCTGTTGGGGAAGAGAATATCCCACAAGTAAGGATGACGCCGTGGACCGGACACACCTATGTTGGAGAAATCCCTATAGCGCTCAAAACTCGTAAACTAGCTGAATGAAAGGCAGAAATTCAGGGACTGGCTGGAGAACTATTTTTATAATGATGGAAAACCAATTTAATGGCAGGAGGGAGTGTTGGCTTGGCTGAGATAGCAGCTAAAAGAAACCTTGTGCTATTTTACACAATAAATTCATCCATAAATTTGTTGATTAATCCACTAACCTCTAAAGCAGGGATGGGGAACCTTGGCATTCCTGATGTTTCAAAACTGCATTACCCATGATGCTTAGGCACATATGGAGGGCCAAGGTTTCCCATCCCTGCAAGTCTAAAAGAACAGAAATAAGTTTTACTTCTATAGACCCAGATGTATCCATGAAAGTCTGGTCTCCTTATACGAACACTAAATGAATTCCATTTGTTTTGTTCCATACTAAATCTACAGTATAAGAAGATCCATATGATTTATATTTACAAAGTTATATGATTAATATATTAACATTTACTTCTCTTTTTTAAAATGCTGTAAAGTACTGGGTACATAGATGGTGCTGCCTAAATACCGATATAAAATTACATTTAAATACTTAAGTATTATAATCGGCCTTTTGAAAAGACAAATAATAATATACGTGTAATACTTAACTTCAATCTGTATCATGAGTATCATTATATATATACAATTTGAAAAGTTAAATATTTTGCCACCTCTTGTATAGTGCAGTTTGTAATTGACAGTTAATGTTCTGTGCACATGCCAGAACAAAAAAAATAAAAATAAATATGCTTTCTACTGAAATAAAATGATGGAACACATCTGGGAAACTATTCTGGACTCATGCCGTGGACACGGAGCTCAACAAGGAGTACTCTCTTGGTAAATGAGATTAATGGAGCCAAAAATGTCAACAAGCAACCAATTTGGAGGATATAGAAAGGAGCCAACCGTATCAGTTTTCTAGTAATAAAAACAAATGATTTATCTTGCGCAACAAAATCCATCAATTCAAAGAACATTGTGTTAAGTAAATGCTCCTATCATTTTCACTAAACATAAATTACTACTAATGTAAATAAACAGACATAAAATTATACTATTAAGTCATCAATATTAATCAGTATAGGAAATTTCAGGTTATTGGATCTACACTAGCAACTAAATATATGGCAAAGTTCCCATGAAACAATATTTTCTTACTAATATCCAAGGTAATTTAGAATTGGACAACAACAATTTCATGGGTTAGGCCTATGAGGCCAATCCAATTATCTAGGAGCCTGTCTTCAGATGGGAAATGAAAGCTGTATAAATTGCTGCACTAGGCTACCCACTTGCATTTGGGTTGCTGCTATTCAAAGAGATTTGTAGATGTTTATTTCATACAATGATGAGCAAAATAAATTCCTTTTTCATAAAACTTTGTTATAGATGTGGAACACAGATAAGTGAAGAGCATGGTCTGTTACAAAATTTATTTAGAAACAGCAGGACAAGGAATTGCTTAATACTTGATATATAAATTTGCAATGGAGTCTATTGGTAACCCCTACAGTTCTTTGGGATTTAAGTTTAAAAGAGTATGTACTATACAAAAGATATTATATTTACCATTAACTTTCTTGCAAAGTAACATCAATTATAATAGTGGCAGTCTATAGTATATACTATTTATTTGAACATATAAACCATACAGTATTTATTTTAAATTCTTTGTATAGCATTTTCAGGTAGAAGACATATCAATATGCAATATCAATTATTTTCTCAACATAGGGCTAGATTACAAGTGGCACACTATTTAGCACTTTTGCTTAAGCGCAAACACTGCCATAAGTAAACGTTTAACGCGTGGAGGTTAGCATGCGCATTATAAGTTGAAAGTAAACGGTTTTGATGCGAGTGAAACCCGACGCACTAACGAACGTGTTATCTTCTCTCCATAGACTTCGATGGAGCACACTGGTGAAAAAAGCCTAACATTTAATGCTCGCACTAACCCAACACATGCGCTCAATGTTCTTCACAAAGAAGAAAAACATAATTTATGTAAGAACTTACCTAATAAATTCATTTCTTTCATATTGGCAAGAGTCTATGAGCTAGTGACGTATGGTATATACAATCTCTACAGGAGGGGAAAAGTTGCCCAAACCTCAAAATGCCCCTCACCACACCTACAATTCAGTTTAATGAATAGCCAAGTAGTGGGGTGATAAAGAAAGGAGTAAAAAGCATCAACAAAGGAATTTGGAAATAATTGTGCTTTATACAAAAAAATCATAACACCATAAAAAAGGGTGGGCCTCATGAACTCTTGCCAATATGAAAGAAATTAATTTATCAGGTAAGTTCTTACATAAATTATGTTTTCTTTCATGTAATTGGCAAGAGTCCATGAGCTAGTGACGTATGGGATAGCAATACCCAATATGTGGAACTACACGCAAGAGTCACTAGAGAGGGAGGGATAAAACAAAAACAGCCATTTTTTGCTGAAAAAAATTAATCCACAACCCAAAATATAACTTTATTCTCATAAATGAAAAGAAAAACTTAAAACATAAGCAGAAGAATCAAACTGAAACAGCTGCCTGAAGAACTTTTCTACCAAAAACTGCTTCCGAAGAAGCAAATACATCAAAACGGTAGAGTTTAGTAAATGTATGCAAAGAAGACCAAGTTGCTGCTTTGCAAATCTGATCAACGGAAGCTTCATCCTTAAAAGCCCACAAAGTGGAGACTGATCTAGTAGAATGAGCTGTAATTCTCTGAGGTGGGGCTTGACCCGACTCCAAATAAGCTTGATGAATCAAAAGCTTTAACCACGAAGCCAAGGAAACAGCAGAAGCCATCTGACCTTTCATAGAACCAGAAAATATAACAAATAGACTAGAATTCTTCCTGAAATCTTTAGTAGCTTCAACATAATATTTCAAAGCTCTTACCACATCCAAAGAATGTAAGGATCTCTCCAAAGAATTCTTAGGATTAGGATACAAGGAAGGGACAACAATTTCTCTATTAATGTTGTTAGAATTTACAACCTTAGGTAAGAATTTAAATGAAGTCCGCAAATCCGCCTTATCCTGATGAATAATCAGAAAAGGAGATTCACAAGAGAGAGCGGATAATTCAGAAACTCTTCTAGCAGAAGAGATGGCCAAAAGAATCAACACTTTCCAAGAAAGTAGATTAATGCCCAAAGAATGCATAGGCTCAAACGGAGGAGCTTGTAAAGCCTTCAAAACTAAATTAAGACTCCAAGGAGGACAGATTGATTTAATGACAGGCTTGATACCAACCAAAGCCTGCACAAAACAATGAATATCAGGAAGTTTAGCAATCTTTCTGTGAAATAAAACAGAAAGAGCAGAGATTTGTCCTTACAAGGAACTTGCAGACAAACCTTTATCCAGACCATCCTGAAAAAACAGTAAAATTCTAGGAATTCTAAAAGAATGCCAAGAGAATTTATGAGAAGAACACCATGAAATGTAAGTCTTCCAAAGTCGATAATAAATCTTTCTAGAAACAGATTTACGAGCCTGCAACATAGTATTAATCACTGAGTCAGAGAAACCTCTATGACTAAGCACTAAGCGTTCAATTTCCATACCTTCAAATTTAATGATTTGAGATCCTGATGGAAAAAAGGACCTTGAGATAAAAGGTCTGGCCTTAATGGAAGTGGCCAAGGTTAGCAACTGGACATCCGAATAAGATCCGCATACCAAAACCTGTGAGGCCATGCTGGGGCCACCAGCAGCACAAATGATTGCTCCATGATGATTTTGGAGATCACTCTTGGAAGAAGAACTAGAGGCAGGAAAATATAAGCAGGTTGAAAACACCAAGCAAGTGTCAATGCATCCACTGCTTCCGCCTGAGGAACCCTGGACCTGGACAGGTACCTGGGAAGTTTTTTGTTTAGATGAGATGCCATCAGATCTATTTATGGAAGTCCCCACATCTGAACAATTTGAGAAAACACATCTGGGTGGAGAGACCATTCTCCCGGATGTAAAGTCTGACGACTGAGGTAATCCGCTTCCCAATTGTCTATACCTGGGATATGAACCGCAGAAACTAGACAGGAGCTGGATTCCGCCCAAACAAATATCCGAGATACTTCTTTCATAGCTTGAGGACTGCGAGTCCCACCCTGATGATTGACATATGCCCCAGTTGTGATATTGTCTGTCTGAAAACAAATGAACGGTTCTCTCTTCAACAGAGACCAAAACTGAAGAGCCCTGAGAATCGCACGGAGTTCCAAAATAATGATTGGTAATCTCGCCTCTTGAGATTTCCAAACCCATTGTGCTGTCAGAGATCCCCAAACAGCTCCCCAACCTGAAAGACTTGCATCTGTTGTGATCACAGTCCAGGTTGGCCGAACGAAAGAGGCCCCTAAAATTATACGATGGTGATCTAACCACCAAGTCAGAGAAAGTCGAACATTGGGATCTAAGGATATTAATTGTGATATCCTTGTATAATCCCTGCACCATTGGTTCGGCATACAAAGCTGGAGAGGTCTCATATGAAAACGAGCAAAAGGGAATCGCATCCAATGCTGCAGTCATGAGACCTTAAACTTCCATGCACATAGCTACTGAAGGGAATGACTGAGACTGAAAGTTCCGACAGGCTGCAACCAATTTCAAACATCTCTTGTCTGTTAGAGACAAAGTCATGGACACTCAATCTATCTGGAAACCTAAAAAGGTTACCTTTGTTTGAGGAATCAAATAACTTTTTGTTAAATTGATCCTCCAACCATGTCTTCGAAGAAACAACACTAGTTGATTTGTGTGAGATTCTGCAGAACGTAAAGACTGAGTGAGTACCAAGATATCGTCCAAATAAGAAAATACCGCAATACCCTGCTCTCTGATTAGTTGATTGAGAGTAGGGCACCTAGAACCTTTGAAAAGATTCTTGGAGCTGTCGCTAGGCCAAAAGGAAGAGTAACAAATTGGTAATGCTTGTCTAGAAAAGAGAATCTCAGGAACTGATAGTGATCTGGATGAATCGAAATATGAAGATATGCATCCTGTAAGTCGATTGTGGACATATAATGTCCTTGCTGAACAAAGGCAGAATAGTCCTTATAGTTACCATTTTGAAAGTTGGTACTCTTACATATTGATTGAAAATCTTCAGATCTAAAAATGGTCTGAATGAATTTTCTTTCTTTGGGACAATGAATAGATTTGAATAAAACCCCAGACCCTGTTTCTGAAACGGAACTGGCATGATTACCCCTGATAACTGAAACACACTTCAGGAGAGCCTAAGCCTTTACTGGGTCTGCCGGAATGCGTGAGAGAAAAAAATCTTCTCACAGGCGGTCTTACTCTGAATCCTATTCTGTACCCCTGAGAGACAACTCTCTAAATCCAATGATTTTGGACCAAATTGATCCAAACATCTTTGAAAAATTTTAATCTGCCCCCTACCAGCTGAGCTGGAATGAGGGCCGCACCTTCCTGCGGACTTGGGGGCTGGTTTTGATCTCTTAAATGGCTTGGATTTATTCCAATTTGAAGAAGGCTTCCAAATGGAAGCAGATTCCTTGGGGGAAGGATTAGGTTTCTGTTCCTTATTTTGTCGAAAGGAATGAAAACGGTTAGAAGCTTTAGATTTACCCTTAGGTCTTTTATCCTGAGGAAAAAAAAACTCCCTTCCTCCTAGTGACAGTTGAAATGATTGAATCCAACTGAGAACCAAATAATTTATTACCTTGGAAAGAAAGGGATAGCAATCTGGACTTAGAAGTCATATCAGCATTCCAAGATTTGAGCCACAAAGCTCTTCTAGCTAAAATAGCTAAAGACATAGATTTAACATCAATTTTGATAATATCAAAAATGGCATCACAAATGAAATTATTAGCATGTTGAATCAACTTAACAATGCTAGACGAATCATGATCCGATACTTGTTGCGCTAAAGTTTCCAACCAAAAAGTTGAAGAAGCTGGAACATCAGCCAAAGAAATTACAGGCCTAAGAAGATGACCTGAATATAAATAAACTTTCCTTAGATATGATTCAAGTTTCCTATCTAAAGGATCTTTAAAAGAAGTACTATCTTCCATAGGAATAGCAGTACGTTTAGCAAGAGTAGAGATAGCCCCATCAACTTTGGGGATCTTTTCCCAAAACTTCAATCTAACTGCTGGCAAAGTATACAACCTTTTAAACCTTGAAGGAGGAATAAAAGAAGTACCAGGTCTATTCCATTCCTTAGAAATCATATCAGAAATAGAACCAGGAACTGGAAAACCCTCTGGAATAACCACAGGAGGTTTATGAACAGAATTTAAACGTCTACTAGTTTTAATATAAAAAGGACTAGTTTCCTCCATATCTAATGTAATCAACACTTCTTTTAACAAAGAACGAATATACTCCATTTTAAATAAATAAGAGGATGTGTCAGTGTCAATATCTGAGGCAGGATCTGCTGAATCAGATAGATCCTCATCAGAGAAGGATAATTCCGTATGTTGCTGGTCATTTGAAATTTCATCAACCTTATGAGAAGTTTTAAAAGACCTTTTACGTTTATTAGAAGGCGGAATGGCAGACAAAGCCTTCTGAATAGAATCAGAAATAAATTCTTTTAAATTTACCGGTATATCTTCTGCATTAGATGTTGAGGGAACAGGAAAAGGTAATGAACTACTACTGATGGATACATTCTCTGCACATAAAGGTTTATCATGACAACTATTACAAACCACAGCTGGAGGTATAAACTCCACAAGTTTACAACAA
Source organism: Bombina bombina (assembly GCF_027579735.1). Taxonomy (NCBI): domain Eukaryota; kingdom Metazoa; phylum Chordata; class Amphibia; order Anura; family Bombinatoridae; genus Bombina; species Bombina bombina. The sequence continues at coordinate 1,251,409,269 of NC_069499.1, forward strand.
ATGCACTTAGCTTTGGTAGAACTGTTATCAGGCAGCAGGGTTCCAACAGTGATTTCTGAGACAGGATCAGATTGAGACATCTTGTAAATGTAAGAGAAAAAAACAACAAATAAAGCAAAATTATCAATTTCCTTATACAGCAGTTTCAGGAATGGGAAAAAATGCAAACAGCATAGCCCTCTGATAGAGAAAAAAGGCAAGAGGCATAAAGGAATGGGGTTTTAAATAATAAAAATATTTGGCCAAGTATGACGCACACCAAATAGAAAAAAAGACATTTGGCGCCAAAAACGTCTGGAAATGACACACTCACGTCATAGATGATGCAACCTTGTGAATGGACCCGGCGTCAACTAAGACGCCGGAAATGACGAATTTTCGTCAATGAACGTAACTTTGCGCCAAAAAAAATCTTGCGCCAAGAATGACTTTAGCATTTTGCCAGCATTTTTCACCCATCCGACCACCGATGGAGATCCGCAGCGGCCGAAGTCTTCATCCAAGGGGTGCTGAAGAAGTCTTCTATCCGATTGATGTCGTCATCCAGGCGGCGTCTTCAATCTTTATTCATCCGGAGTGGAGCCATCTTTAGACGAGCCGACGCGGAGCCATCTTCTTCCATCGACGACTGAACGACGAATGATGGTTCCTTTAAGTGACATCATCCAAGATGGCGTCCCTCGAATTCCGATTGGCTGATAGGATTCTATTAGCCAATCGGAATTAAGGTAGGAAAAATCTGATTGGCTGATTAAATCAGCCAATCAGATAGAGCTCGCATTCTATTGGCTGTTCCAATCAGCCAATAGAATGCAAGCTCAATCTGATTGGCTGATTGGATCAGCCAATCTGATTGAACTTCAATCTGATTGGCTGATTCAATCAGCCAATCAGATTCTTCCTACCTTAATTCTGATTGGCTGATAGAATCCTATCAGCCAATAGGAATTCGAGGGACGCCATCTTGGATGACGTCACTTAAAGGAACCGTCATTCGTCGTTCAGTCATCGGTGGAAGAAGATGGCTCCGCGTCGGCTCGTCTGAAGATGGCTCCGCTCTCTGCTCCGGATGGATGAAGATTGAAGACGCCGCCTGGATGATGACTTCAGTCGGATGGAAGACTTCTTCAGCGCCCCTTGGATGAAGACTTCGGCCGCTGCGGATCTCCTCTTCTGTTCCATCGGTGGTCGGCTGGCTGAAGACGGCTAAAGGTAGGATGATCTTCAGGGGGTAGTGTTAGGTTTATTTAAGGGAGGTTTGAGTTAGATTAGGGGTATGTGGGTGGTGGGTTTTAATGTTGGGCGGGTTGTATTTTTTTTTTAACAGGCAAAAGAGCTGAATTCTTTTGGGCATGCCCCGCAAAAGGCCCTTTTAAGGGCTGGTAAGGTAATAGAGCTGTTAACTTTTTAATGTACAATAGGGTAGGGCATTTTTTTATTTTGGGGGGCTTTGTTATTTATTAGGGGGCTTAGATTAGGTGTAAGTAGCTTAAAATTGTTGTAATATTTTTGAAATGTTTGTAACTTATTATTTTTATTTTTTTGTAACTTAATTTTTTTTTTATTTTTTGTACTTAGTTAGTTTCATTGTATTTAATTGTAGTTATTTGTAGGTAATTTATTTAATTAATTTAATGATAGTTTAGTGTTAGGTTTAATTGTAACTTAGGTTAGGATTTATTTTACAGGTAATTTTGTATTTCTTTGAGCTAGGTAGTTATTAAAAAGTTAATAACTATTTAATAACTATTCTAACTACCTAAAATAAATACAAAGTTACCTGTAAAATAAATATAAATCCTAAAATAGCTACAATGTAATTATTATTTTTAATAGTAATAGTTTATTTTACAGGTAAGTATTTAGTTTTAAATAGGAATAATTAATTTAATGATAGTGTAGTGTTAGGTGTAATTGTAACTTAGGTTAGTTTTTATTTTACAGGTACATTTCTCTTTATTTTAACTAGGTAGCTATTAAATAGTTATTAACTATTATATTGTACCTAGTTAAAATAAATTGAAATTTGCCTGTAAAATAAAAATAAATCCTAAAATAGCTACAATATAATTATTATTCATATTGTAGCTATATTAGGGTTTATTTTAAAAGGTAAGTATTTATTTTTAAATAGGATTAATTTAGTTAATAAGAGTTATAATATTTAGATTTATTTAATTAATATTTAAGTTAGGGGGTGTTAGGGTTAGACTTAGGTTTAGGGGTTAATAATTTTATTATAGTTGCGGCGGTGTAGGGGGGGCATGATAGGGGTTAATACATTTATTATAGGTGGCGATGGTGTAGGGGGGACAGATTAGGGGATAATACGTTTAATATAGGTGGTGGCGAGGTCTGGGAGCGGCGGTTTAGGAGTTAAACAATTTAGTTGCGGCGGGTACGGGATCGGCAGGATAAAGGTTAATAAATTTATTATAGGTGGCGGCGGTATAGGGGGGGCCGGATAGGGGTTAATAGGTATTATGTAGGTGGCGGCGGGGTCCGGGAGCGGCGGGTTTAGGGGTTAATCAATTTATTAGAGTGGCGGTGGGCTCCGGGAGCGGCGGTTTAGGGGTTAATACATTTATAAGAGTTGTGGCGGGGTCTAGGAGCGGCAGTTTAGGGGTTAATAACTTTATTTAGCTGCGGGGGGCTCCGGTATAGGGGGTAGAACAGTATAGTTAGTGTGGGTGCTTAGTGACAGCTGCCGAAGAGCAGCAAGATCGAATGAGTGATAACTATCACAGTCCGTTGCTCATCTCCCAGTACTTGGTGCGCGGCCTTTTGACAGCTTTATTGATAACTTTGGCGAGATTTTTCAGGTCCGCGGCAGAGATGGTAGGCGAGCTTAGGCGGGCGTATTGGGGCCGGCGATGGCAGGTAAGTAGAGACGATGATTACTAGAGGCCATAGTGTTTAAATGGTCAGTGTCAAAGCATTGTTTATTTCAGTGTTTTTCAACTCCAGTCCTCAGGACCCTAACAACCCACATTTTTATGATATCTGAACTAGAGCACTGGTGAAATAATAGCTGATCATTAACCATGGTTACTAACTAACTTGATCCCACCCATCAGTTGATTATTTCACATGTGCTCTAGTTCAGATAACATGAAAATCTGGATTGAGGACTAGAATTAATATATGCTGTGATCAGGGTAGCTAATTAAAGTAAACTAATTAATAAACATTCTAACCAAAAAGAGGCTAAATAGACTTTCACTTCAGACTTAGATAAATGGAATGCATTACTCCGAACAAGCTAAAAACAAAATTTATGCTTACCTGATAAATTTATTTCTCTTGTGGTGTATCCAGTCCACGGGTTCATCCATTACTTGTGGGATATTCTCCTTCCCAACAGGAAGCTGCAAGAGGACACCTACAGCAGAGCTGTCTATATAGCTCCTCCCCTAACTGCCACCCCCAGTCATTCGACCGAAGACAAGCAAGAAAAAAGGAGAAACTATAGGGTGCAGTGGTGACTGTAGTTAAAAAATAAAAAACACCTGCCTTAAAATGACAGGGCGGGCCATGGACTGGATACACCACAAGAGAAATAAATTTATCAGGTAAGCATAAATTTTGTTTTCTCTTGTAAAGGTGTATCCAGTTCACGGGTTCATCCATTACTTGTGGGATACCAATGCCAAAGCTTTAGGACACTGATGAAGGGAGGGACAAGGCAGGCACTTAAACGGAAGGCACCACTTCCTGTAAGACCTTTCTCCCAAAAATAGTCTCCGAGGAAGCAAAAGTATAACATTTGTAGAATTTAGAAAAAGCATAAAGTGAAGACCAAGTCGCCGCCTTACAAACCTGTTCAACAGAGGCCTCATTTTTAAAAGCCCATGTGGAAGCCACCGCTCTAGTGGAATGAGCTGCAATTCTTTCAGGAGGCTGCTGGCCAGCAGTCTCATAAACTAAGGGGATTAAGCTTCTCAGCCAAAAAGATAGAGAAGTTGCCGAAGCCTTTTGGCCTCTCCTCTGTCCAGAGTAGACAACAAACAAAGCAGATGTTTGACGAAAATCCTTCGTAGCTTGTAAATAAAACTTTAAAGCACGAACCACATCAAGATTGTGTAAGACGTTCCTTCTTAGAGTAAGGATTAGGACATAATGAAGGAACAATGATCTCCTGATTGATATTCTTATTAGATACCACTTTAGGAAGAAACCCAGGTTTGGTACGTAAAACTACCTTATCTGCATGGAAAATTAGATAAGGGGAATCACACTGTAAAACAGATAACTCCGAAACTCTTCGAGCCGAGGAGATAGCTACTAAAAACAGAACTTTCCAAGATAAAAGTTTAATATCTATGGAATGCAAAGGTTCAAACGGAACCCCTTGAAGACGTACTTTGGAACTGGGTGGATCACTCCCATAAACAGTAGGTCTTGAACGCAACGTAAGAATGCCTCTCTCTTTATCTGGTTTGCAGATAATTGTGAGAGATGAAATCTCCTCTTTGGAGATGAGGCTTTGAAATCCAGAAGATATCCCTGGGAAACGATCTCCAGAGCCCAGGGATCCTGGACGTTTCTTGCCCAAGCCTGGGCGAAGAGAGAAAGTCTGCCCCCCACTAGATCCGGTCCCGGATTGGGGGCTACTCCATCATGCTGTCTTAGAGGCAGCAGCAGGATTTTTGGCCTGCTTCCCCTTGTTCCAAACCTGGTTAGGTCTCTAGACTGGCTTGGACTGGGCAAAATTTCCCTCTTGTTTTGTAGTAGAGGAAGATGAAGCTGCGCCACTCGAAGTTTAGAAAGGAACGAAAATTTAGTCTGTTTGGTCCTTAATTTGTTGGACCTATCCTGGGATAGGGCGTGGCCTTTTCCTCCAGTAATATCATAAATTATCACCTTCAGTCCAGGCCCGAATAGGGTATGCCCTTTGAACAGGATGTTGAGAAGTTTAGACTTTGAAGTAACGTCAGCTGACCAGAATTTAAGCCATAGCGCCCTACGCGCCTGAATGGCAAAACCTGAATTCTTAGCCGTTAGCTTGGTTAAATAAAAAACGGCGTCAGAAATAAATGAATTGGCTAACTTAAGAGCTTTTAGCCAATCTAGGATATCATCCAACGGGGTCTCTACCTGTAGAGCCTCCTCAGGAGACTCGAACCAGAAAGCCGCTGCAGCAGTGACTGGGGCAATGCATGCAAGGGGCTGGAGAATAAAACCTTGTTGTATAAAGATTTTCTTAAGGAAACCCTCTAATTTTTTATCCATTGGATCTAGGAAAGCACAGCTGTCCTCGACAGGGATAGTTGTACGCTTAGCTAGAGTAGAGACTGCTCCCTCCACCTTAGGGACCGTCTGCCACGAGTCCCATGTTGCGGCATCTATAGGAAACATCTTTTTAAAAGCAGGAGGGGCAGAGAAAGGTACACCTGGTCTACCCCATTCCTTAGTAAGAATTTCTGAAAACCTCTTAGGGATTGGAAAAACATCAGTGTAAACAGGCACTGCAAAGTATTTGTCCATTTTACACAATTTTTCTGGGACTACAATGGGGTCACAGTCATCCAGAGTCGCTAAAACCTCTCTGAGCAGCAAGCGGAGGTGTTCAAGCTTAAATTTAAACGCTGCCATTTCAGAGTCAGACTGAAGTAACGCCTTCCCTGAATCAGAAATGTCACCCACAGATAGAAGCTCTCCTGCTTCGGCTTCTGCACATTGTGAGGGTATATCAGACATAGCTACTAAAGCATCACAGAGCTCTGTATTTGTTCTAGCCCCAGAGCTGTCTCGCTTTCCTTGTAACCCTGGCAGTTTGGACAATACCTCTGTGAGGGTATGATTCATAGCTGCCGCCATGTCTTGTAAGGTAAATGCATTGGACGCGCTAGATGTACTTGGCGTCACTTGAGCGGGAGTTATAGGTTCTGACATGTGGGGAGAGCTAGATGGCATAACCTCCCTTTTGTCAGTCTGAGAAACCTCTGGTGATAAATCTTTAAAAGCCATAATATGGTCTTTATAACTTATAGAAAGGTCAGTGCATTTGGTACATATTCTAAGAGGGGGTTCCACAATGGCTTCTAAACATAATGAACAAGGAGTTTCCTCTATGTCAGACATGTTTAACAGACTAGTAATGAGACCAGCAAGCTTGAAAAACACTTTAATAAATGTGAAAAAGCAATTATATAAAAACGGTACTGTGCCTTTAAGAGAAAAAAACTACCACATAAACTGCAAAACAGTGATAAAAAGTAGTAAACTCTACGAAAATTTTACAGTGTGTATAAGAGACTAAAGCAGCATTGCACCCACATGCAAATGGATGATTAACCCCTTAGGCCCAAAAACGGATTAGAAAAACGTTAAAACCGTTAACAAACAGTTAAACACACTGCCACAGCTCTGCTGTGGCTCCTACCTGCCCTTAAACACGATATTTGCAGGAACAAAACCCTCTATAGTGGTCCTAGATGCCAGCGGACTCCTTTAGGGAAGCTAGATGTCTCAGTCTGAAAATCAACTGAGCATTTAGAGTGCAAAAATAGGCCCCTCCCACCATGCACTCAATGTCAGAGGGCCTTAAAAAGTACTCCTAGGAGTAATCTAACTAGCCATGTGGAAAACTAGGCCCCAAATAAATATTTATCACCCTAGAAAAAACAGAATTTATGTTTACCTGATAAATTACTTTCTCCAACGGTGTGTCCGGTCCACGGCGTCATCCTTACTTGTGGGATATTCTCTTCCCCAACAGGAAATGGCAAAGAGCCCAGCAAAGCTGGTCACATGATCCCTCCTAGGCTCCGCCTACCCCAGTCATTCGACCGACGTTAAGGAGGAATATTTGCATAGGAGAAACCATATGATACCGTGGTGACTGTAGCTAAAGAAAATAAATTATCAGACCTGATTAAAAAACCAGGGCGGGCCGTGGACCGGACACACCGTTGGAGAAAGTAATTTATCAGGTAAACATAAATTCTGTTTTCTCCAACATAGGTGTGTCCGGTCCACGGCGTCATCCTTACTTGTGGGAACCAATACCAAAGCTTTAGGACACGGATGAAGGGAGGGAGCAAATCAGGTCACCTAAATGGAAGGCACCACGGCTTGCAAAACCTTTCTCCCAAAAATAGCCTCAGAAGAAGCAAAAGTATCAAACTTGTAAAATTTGGTAAAAGTGTGCAGTGAAGACCAAGTCGCTGCCCTACATATCTGATCAACAGAAGCCTCGTTCTTGAAGGCCCATGTGGAAGCCACAGCCCTAGTGGAATGAGCTGTGATTCTTACAGGAGGCTGCCGTCCGGCAGTCTCGTAAGCCAATCTGATGATGCTTTTAATCCAAAAAGAGAGAGAGGTAGAAGTTGCTTTTTGACCTCTCCTTTTACCAGAATAAACAACAAACAAGGAAGATGTTTGTCTAAAATCCTTTGTAGCATCTAAATAGAATTTTAGAGCGCGAACAACATCCAAATTGTGCAACAAACGTTCCTTCTTCGAAACTGGTTTCGGACACAAAGAAGGCACGACTATCTCCTGGTTAAAGTTTTTGTTAGAAACAACTTTTGGAAGAAAACCAGGTTTAGTACGTAAAACCACCTTATCTGCATGGAACACCAGATAAGGAGGAGAACACTGCAGAGCAGATAATTCTGAAACTCTTCTGGCAGAAGAAATTGCAACCAAAAACAAAACTTTCCAAGATAATAACTTAATATCAACGGAATGTAAGGGTTCAAACGGAACCCCCTGAAGAACTGAAAGAACTAAGTTGAGACTCCAAGGGGGAGTCAAAGGTTTGTAAACAGGCTTAATTCTAACCAGAGCCTGAACAAAGGCTTGAACATCTGGCACAGCTGCCAGCTTTTTGTGGAGTAACACAGACAAGGCAGAAATCTGTCCCTTCAAGGAACTTGCAGATAATCCTTTCTCCAATCCTTCTTGAAGAAAGGATAGAATCTTAGGAATCTTTACCTTGTCCCAAGGGAATCCTTTAGATTCACACCAACAGATATATTTTTTCCATATTTTGTGGTAAATTTTTCTAGTTACAGGCTTTCTGGCCTGAACAAGAGTATCAATAACAGAATCTGAGAACCCTCGTTTTGATAAGATCAAGCGTTCAATCTCCAAGCAGTCAGCTGGAGTGAGACCAGATTCGGATGTTCGAACGGACCTTGAACAAGAAGGTCTCGTCTCAAAGGTAGCTTCCATGGTGGAGCCGATGACATATTCACCAGATCTGCATACCAAGTCCTGCGTGGCCACGCAGGAGCTATCAAGATCACCGACGCCCTCTCCTGATGGATCCTGGCTACCAGCCTGGGGATGAGAGGAAACGGCGGGAATACATAAGCTAGTTTGAAGGTCCAAGGTGCTACTAGTGCATCTACTAGAGTCGCCTTGGGATCCCTGGATCTGGACCCGTAGCAAGGAACCTTGAAGTTCTGACGAGAGGCCATCAGATCCATGTCTGGAATGCCCCACAGTTGAGTAATTTGGGCAAAGATTTCCGGATGGAGTTCCCACTCCCCCGGATGTAATGTCTGACGACTCAGAAAATCCGCTTCCCAATTTTCCACTCCTGGGATGTGGATTGCAGACAGGTGGCAGGAGTGAGTCTCCGCCCATTGAATGATTTTGGTCACTTCTTCCATCGCCAGGGAACTCCTTGTTCCCCCCTGATGGTTGATGTACGCAACAGTCGTCATGTTGTCTGATTGAAACCGTATGAACTTGGCCTTTGCTAGCTGAGGCCAAGCCTTGAGAGCATTGAATATCGCTCTCAGTTCCAGAATATTTATCGGTAGAAGAGATTCTTCCCGAGACCAAAGACCCTGAGCTTTCAGGGATCCCCAGATCGCGCCCCAGCCCATCAGACTGGCGTCGGTCGTGACAATGACACACTCTGGTCTGCGGAAAGTCATCCCTTGTGACAGGTTGTCCAGGGACAGCCACCAACGGAGTGAGTCTCTGGTCCTCTGATTTACTTGTATTTTCGGAGACAAGTCTGTATAGTCCCCATTCCACTGACTGAGCATGCACAGTTGTAATGGTCTTAGATGAATGCGCGCAAAAGGAACTATGTCCATTGCCGCTACCATCAAACCTATTACTTCCATGCACTGCGCTATGGAAGGAAGAGGAACGGAATGAAGTGTCCGACAAGAGTTTAGAAGTTTTGTTTTTCTGGCCTCTGTCAGAAAAATCCTCATTTCTAAGGAGTCTATTATTGTTCCCAAGAAGGGAACCCTTGTCGAAGGAGATAGAGAACTCTTTTCCACGTTCACTTTCCATCCGTGAGATCTGAGAAAGGCCAGAACTATGTCCGTGTGAGCCTTTGCTTGAGGAAGGGACGACGCTTGAATCAGAATGTCGTCCAAGTAAGGTACTACTGCAATGCCCCTTGGTCTTAGCACCGCTAGAAGGGACCCTAGTACCTTTGTGAAAATCCTTGGAGCAGTGGCTAATCCGAAAGGAAGCGCCACGAACTGGTAATGCTTGTCCAGGAATGCGAACCTTAGGAACCGATGATGTTCCTTGTGGATAGGAATATGTAGATATGCATCCTTTAAATCCACCGTGGTCATGAATTGACCTTCCTGGATGGAAGGAAGAATTGTTCGAATGGTTTCCATTTTGAACGATGGAACCTTGAGAAACTTGTTTAAGATCTTGAGATCTAAGATTGGTCTGAACGTTCCCTCTTTTTTGGGAACTATGAACAGATTGGAGTAGAACCCCATCCCTCGTTCTCCTAATGGAACAGGATGAATCACTCCCATTTTTAACAGGTCTTCTACACAATGTAAGAATGCCTGTCTTTTTATGTGGTCTGAGGACAATTGAGACCTGTGGAACCTCCCCCTTGGGGGAAGCCCCTTGAATTCCAGAAGATAACCTTGGGAGACTATTTCTAGTGCCCAAGGATCCAGAACATCTCTTGCCCAAGCCTGAGCGAAGAGAGAGAGTCTGCCCCCCACCAGATCCGGTCCCGGATCGGGGGCCAACATTTCATGCTGTCTTGGTAGCAGTGGCAGGTTTCTTGGCCTGCTTTCCCTTGTTCCAGCCTTGCATTGGTCTCCAGGCTGGCTTGGCTTGAGAAGTATTACCCTCTTGCTTAGAGGACGTAGCACTTGGGGCGGGTCCGTTTCTACGAAAGGGACGAAAATTTGGTTTATTTTTGGCCTTGAAAGACCTATCCTGAGGAAGGGCGTGGCCCTTACCCCCAGTGATATCAGAGATAATCTCTTTCAAGTCAGGGCCAAACAGCGTTTTCCCCTTGAAAGGAATGTTAAGGAGTTTGTTCTTGGAAGACGCATCAGCTGACCAAGATTTCAACCAAAGCGCTCTGCGCGCCACAATAGCAAACCCAGAATTCTTTGCCGCTAACCTAGCCAATTGCAAAGTGGCGTCTAGGGTGAAAGAATTAGCCAATTTGAGAGCACGGATTCTGTCCATAATCTCCTCATAAGGAGGAGAATCACTATCGATCGCCTTTACTAGCTCATCGAACCAGAAACACGCGGCTGTAGTGACAGGGACAATGCATGAAATTGGTTGTAGAAGGTAACCCTGCTGAACAAACATCTTTTTAAGCAAACCTTCTAATTTTTTATCCATAGGATCTTTGAAAGCACAACTATCTTCTATGGGTATAGTGGTGCGTTTGTTTAAAGTAGAAACCGCTCCCTCGACCTTGGGGACTGTCTGCCATAAGTCCTTTCTGGGGTCGACCATAGGAAACAATTTTTTAAATATGGGGGGAGGGGCGAAAGGTATACCGGGCCTTTCCCATTCTTTATTTACAATGTCCGCCACCCGCTTGGGTATAGGAAAAGCTTCTGGGAGCCCCGGGACCTCTAGGAACTTGTCCATTTTACATAGTTTCTCTGGGATGATCAAATTCTCACAATCATCCAGAGTGGATAATACCTCCTTAAGCAGAGCGCGGAGATGTTCCAACTTAAATTTAAATGTAATCACATCGGGTTCAGCTTGTTGAGAAATTTTCCCTGAATCTGAAATTTCTCCCTCAGACAAAACCTCCCTGGCCCCCTCAGACTGGTGTAGGGGCATTTCAGAACCATTATCATCAGCGTCCTCATGCTCTTCAGTATCTAAAACAGAGCAGTCGCGCTTACGCTGATAAGTGGGCATTTTGGCTAAAATGTTTTTGATAGAATTATCCATTACAGCCGTTAATTGTTGCATAGTAAGGAGTATTGGCGCGCTAGATGTACTAGGGGCCTCCTGAGTGGGCAAGACTCGTGTAGACGAAGGAGGGAATGATGCAGTACCATGCTTACTCCCCTCACTTGAGGAATCATCTTGGGCATCATTTTCAGTGTCACATAAATCACATTTATTTAAATGAGAAGGAACCCTGGCTTCCCCACATTCAGAACACAGTCTATCTGGTAGTTCAGACATGTTAAACAGGCATAAACTTGATAACAAAGTACAAAAAACGTTTTAAAATAAAACCGTTACTGTCACTTTAAATTTTAAACTGAACACACTTTATTACTGCAATTGCGAAAAAGTATGAAGGAATTGTTCAAAATTCACCAAAATTTCACCACAGTGTCTTAAAGCCTTAAAAGTATTGCACACCAAATTTGGAAGCTTTAACCCTTAAAATAACGGAACCGGAGCCGTTTTTAACTTTAACCCCTTTACAGTCCCTGGTATCTGCTTTGCTGAGACCCAACCAAGCCCAAAGGGGAATACGATACCAAATGACGCCTTCAGAAAGTCTTTTCTATGTATCAGAGCTCCTCACACATGCGACTCCATGTCATGCCTCTCAAAAACAAGTGCGCAATACCGGCGCGAAAATGAGGCTCTGTCTATGATTAGGGAAAGCCCCTAAAGAATAAGGTGTCTAAAACAGTGCCTGCCGATATTATTTTACCAAAATACCCAGATTAAATGATTCCTCAAGGCTAAATATGTGTAATATATGAATCGATTTAGCCCAGAAAATGTCTACAGTCTTAATAAGCCCTTGTGAAGCCCTTATTTACTGTCTGAATAAAAATGGCTTACCGGATCCCATAGGGAAAATGACAGCTTCCAGCATTACATCGTCTTGTTAGAATGTGTCATACCTCAAGCAGCAAAAGACTGCTCACTGTTCCCCCAACTGAAGTTAATTCCTCTCAACAGTCCTGTGTGGAACAGCCATGGATTTTAGTAACGGTTGCTAAAATCATTTTCCTCTTACAAACAGAAATCTTCATCTCTTTTCTGTTTCAGAGTAAATAGTACATACCAGCACTATTTTAAAATAACAAACTCTTGATTGAATAATAAAAACTACAGTTAAACACTAAAAAACTCTAAGCCATCTCCGTGGAGATGTTGCCTGTACAACGGCAAAGAGAATGACTGGGGTAGGCGGAGCCTAGGAGGGATCATGTGACCAGCTTTGCTGGGCTCTTTGCCATTTCCTGTTGGGGAAGAGAATATCCCACAAGTAAGGATGACGCCGTGGACCGGACACACCTATGTTGGAGAAAACGTTTTTTCTATAACCCATGGAAACGTTTTTACACTAAGTAATATGAGTATTAACATGAATATTATCCTTTTCTGCAAGCATGATCCCAATTGTCGTTAAATCACTGTATCAGGCTTACCTCAAATATACCAGGCACTGCCAGCATTTTCTAGACCTTATCTCTCTAGAAAAACATATACTGAACATACCTCAAAGTAGGTAATCTGCAGACCGTCCCCCCCAACTGAAGTTTTCTTTCCATACTCTTAAGTTATGTGTGAGAACAGCAATGGACCTTAGTTACAAACCGCTAAGATCATCAAACCTCCAGGTAGAATTCTTCTTCCAATTTCTGCCTGAGAGTAAAACAGTACAACGCCAGCACCGTTTAAAAATGACAAACTCTTGATTGAAGGTAAAAACTACACTAAGTCACCACATATCTCTTGATACTTCCTTTCTTGTCGAGAGCTGCAAGAGAATGACTGGGGGTGGCAGTTAGGGGAGGAGCTATATAGACAGTGTCCTCTTGCAGCTTCCTGTTGGGAAGAAGAATATCCCACAAGTAATGGATGAACCCGTGGACTGGATACACCTTTACAAGAGAAAACAGGGTTTTTTTTGCTTTTATGTAACTGGGCTCTCTAAATGAGAGCTTATTTATTTAACAGAAAACCAAAAATGTATGAAATAGAATGTACTTTTGGTTGGAATGAAGGTGCTATATTTGTTAAATTATAGTGAAGAAATTACAAAACGCATTTACTGTGCTCTGTAATTGTGCAAAATGGTCCAGCGAAGAATTATCAATCCTGAGATTGCATTAGTCTTGGCAAATTCTAACTGCTGAGTTCAAACTGGTGTTACATAGATGTATCCAGAATTAGCCATGGAAAGCGAATTAATGAAAATCATTTTACATTCAATGAAGAATAAGACTCGAGTTCAGTGTAAACATGAAGGTTAAAACATCAAGAATTCATACTAATTATTTCAATTAAACAATTTAATTTGCCTAAACATATTGAAAATATTACAGGTGCTCAAGGTGAGGTGTTGCCATTCCATACCATTTATTCTAGCTTTTCTTATTGGAATACTGCTTTGTCTCCATTTCATGCTTTCCTTGCTCTGTTAGCAAAAAGGGCATTAAAAAAAGAGACAGTCTTACAAAATTATGTTTTTTGAGAGTTAGGTACATTACAATATTGATAGTTAAAGCACAACATTTCTTAGTCACTGCTGTCCGTTTCAGTACCAGCAGTGACTGAGAAATGTATTGCAAATAACCAAGGTTATCTTTTTTTTTTTAATTTTGTTTATCTATCTATCTATCTATCTATCTATATATATATATATATATATATATATATATATATATATATATATATATGTAGCGTGCCCTACCCAGGTGGTGAACCAAAAATGGGCCGGCTCCTAAGCTTACATTCCAGCTTTTCCAAATAAAGATACCAAGAGAATGAAGAAACATTATAATAGGAGTAAATTAGAAAGTTGCTTAAAATTGAATGCTCTATCAGAATAATAAAAGAAAAAGATTGGGTTTCATATCCCTTTAACACCAGTCTACCCTTTGGTGTCATCACACTTGTTAGTTGATACTATTAGTGTATCTACATTCATTTGTAAGAACACAAGTTTACGCCATGTGGTGCCTTTTTGCTTTCAATCTTTTCAAGAATTGATGATTGTGACCTTGACGTTTAGAAGTGTAGCAGCCTGAGCATTTTGTTTTAACCGGCTTGCCCCCATTTACTTTGGGACCTTAACCTCTAATGTAACAAATATGCTCAATCTAAATGAAAAAGTATCTATTTCAGATTCATGATCAGAGGTATACCACTAGTCATGAAAACCAAACCTCTTCCTCTGAGGAGATATCAGCTTCATGACTAGAAATATTAACCTGAGCAGGCATAGAGCTAGTAGATGGTACATTTTTACCTGACCTTTTACGCTTACTTGAGGGAGGAATGACCACTAAAATTTCAGACACAGTAGACTGTATAAAATCCTCGACTCCAGGAATCAGTAGGATTCTCTTGTAAAAAAAACATAACAAATTATGCTTCTCAGATCATTTCCTTCCCATCTGTATGAGGAGAGTCCACGGCTTCATCCAGGAGGAGGCAAAGACACACCAGCCAAAGGCTTAAACACCTCCCCATCCCCCAGTCATTCTGTTGAGGGAAGAAGGAACAGTAGAATAAATATCAGGGTATAAATGGTGCCAGAAGAAAAAAAAAATTTGGTCTGCCCAACAGAGAAAATGGGCGGGGGCCTTTGACACTGATCATACAGATGGAAAGGAAATTATATGGTAAGCATAATTTATGTTTTCCATCTTAATATGAGGAGAACAGGATCAACAAGAGGTTGAAAAAGTATGCATTTCTTTAGCACTTCATTCTTCCCTTTAGAGTTTATACTGAGAACACCTTAATAGGATGAAGTTGGTGATTTGGATTAAAATTTAACCTTTATTAGTTTTATTAAAAAACAGAACACACAACATAAAGAATTAAAAAACACAAAAAGTAGGGGCCTATAGAACGAGTTTATCAAGTTACCCAGTGCAGTTGACAAAATTGTTATTAAGTTCAATAAGCGTGAGAATCTGGTCACTAAGCTGTATACTGGATAAGGAGATGGAATGTGTTAGAATCTCCTGAGAGAGGACAAGTAGATATACTATGAGTAAGTTTTGCTGGGTATAAAACTGACTCAGCAATAGATTAAGTACTGAGGTGTTTATCAGATAGGTTTCCTAAAGTCTATTATATTTATTCAACTCGAAAAAATATATACTGCTCAAATAGATGAGCAGTTATTAATATAAATCAGTATGAGTGAAATAACCAATTTTCGTATTTTTTGGATATCTTTTGTCATAGGCTCATGTGTTTATATTTGCCTTATGCCTATGATCAGTACTTAGGAAATAGTGCTCAAATAGATGAGCAAATCTAGGTGTAAATTGATATAGGTGAAATAACCGATTTTTGTATTTTTTGGATATCTTTTGTCATTGGCTCATGTGCTTGTATTTGTCTTGTGCCTGTAATCAGTACTTGTATTTTAATTATGGTCTATTGATACAAGATAGTATACCTATACTGGTTTTCAATATATTGATTGACTTTGTTAGCAGTCTGATATCTCTTGTCATTGGCTCATGTGCTTAGATT
Source organism: Bombina bombina (assembly GCF_027579735.1). NCBI lineage: Eukaryota > Metazoa > Chordata > Amphibia > Anura > Bombinatoridae > Bombina > Bombina bombina. The sequence goes on from NC_069499.1 coordinate 1,251,424,950, forward strand.
GCCTTGTGTCTGCAATCTGTACTTCAAATTTTTGGAAAATTGTTGTCTGGTAATACAGGATAGTTAGCACATACTAGCTAGAAAGATTATTTGGCTAATATAGCAGTCATCACTGACAGAGAGTGTCTGTAAGGTAAGTGCTTGGTTAATTCTGCTTAGTTGCAATTATAACTCCTTATATAGGGAAATGCTGATCAAATTGTTACACATGTATAGTATATTGTAACAAATGTGGTTATATAAATATAGAGTATCACTTGTTCAAAGTGAATATTTTTACTCGGGCTGATTGTAGTTACAGCCTGAGTATTCCCTAAGGGTGTTAATCTTAATTTTATATATCTGCAGTAACCCGTACATGCAATGCCAAGTAATTTATATGTTACTCAGGTAGCGGCTAGTATCAATTGATAGCTAAATTAAATTGTTAGAGAAAAGGTAGGGAAAGGGAGGCTAGTAAAGCCAGATTAATAATTCTTTACCTAGGACTATATGGCAACGCCCAGGTGTAGACTAAACCTTATACGAAGGAAAAAATAACCAATGTGCAGACCCTTGAAATATTTAGATAATCATTATAAAAAAGGGAGATACTACAACAACCGCAATTAGATTGCTATAATGCATAGACAGGGATTGCAGCACATATTTTTAATTTTTAATTAGCTTTGAAAAATTCTAAAGCTCCGCTAAAATAGCGGTGTGTGTAAATTTATACTTATTCCCCACATTCACATATGCTACCCAGCGTCAATGTTGAATAGAAGGTTACCACTAAATTAAAGAACACATGAATCGATGAGTCAAGAAGCGTGATTGGACCAATGCACAAGCACAGATTCAGCTGTGCAGTTTTATTGTAGTTCACACAGAATAAAACCAAAAAAGCAAACAGAGATTGGCTGTTTAAATTGACAACACCTCCACTAGAGGGTGGTTACGAGTGAGCGTAAAATCTGCCACCATAGTGATCATTGAGGATCTATGTCAAAACAACACATGTATACAGATAAACAATAAGTAAATTCACACAAACAATATTGTAAGATGTAAATTGTAATGCTTAAGTCATGTGCACTATACCTGAATTTGGCCAAATTGTGCAAATAAACATCCTCAAAATAATTCTGATAGAGGACAGTGTAGTCTGTAGGGGGCTAATGAAAACAACACCAGTAACAGCGGGCACCACCAACTATATGAGAGGTATCAGGTGTCATGTTATAACGTATCAGGATCTATGTTTCTTAACCCCAGTTTATACAGACTAACTGTTGAAAACTTAATAACATTAAGCAATATACATATGCTAATGAACAGTATTTCCCAAGACCAGTAAAAGTTATGGGGATAGTATATAACAACTCCAGTATTCAGCGGGCACCACCAAAGATAAAGGTATCCGGTGTCATGAATAATATCTTTTCTGGATCTATGTTAGAACTACCCCAAAATTAATCTTTATCGGTCTTATACAGTTGTATAGATATTAGAAATAAATTACAGAGCATTACAACTCATTATACTTGATACATGACAGTATCTGAATAGCAAAAGCAAAAATGTACACAGGTAGTGGTTATAATAATATAGGTGGATCACCCTTTTCAGGGCTTAAGCATGTCCCATAAGTAGGAGCTGTGTGTACAAATGGTGCATTGAAACACCTTCGGATATCCAGGTAAATGAGCTGAAAAGTCAGATGGTAAACGCTCAGTTAGTTATACAACTGTGTCTTGGCTTTCTGTAATAAAACTTCCAAATGGTTTCCGTGTGTAGATAGACTTTAATTCAAACATGCTACATTCTAGCACAGCGTGGACGCCACAGCAATCTGTCCTTCGTGCATGTCCGTCTCCACTTCTTACGTCACTGCCGACGTACGTTTCACCCCCCACGTGACAGCCAGAGAGCACAGGGGTTTCCTCAGGGCAAAAGCGGATGCTGGTTCCCATTGCAGCCGCAATATATTCCTCCTTCTTTAAGCTTATAGGAGGATATTTAAAACAGTAGTAGCCAATAATAAGCATTTACTGAGCCGCAGCCCATTTATATAAATAAAAGAGGATACGGTGAATATATATACAGTGAAAAATAATAAGTTTTGTAAAGCAACTCTAAAGAACCAAAATTAAGGAAAAAAGGTATATATATAAATATATACAGAAAGGAAAAATAAGAATAAGTATAAGAATAAAAGAAAAAGGCCCACTTTTCCATGATTCTTTAAAGGATTATTGCAGTGTATGCTATAATAAAACCTTTTTCGTCCATGTTTATAAGCTACATCAAATTAAAAGCTTTACAAGCATACTGTTGATCCCTCGATTCATGTGTTTTAGGAATTTCTACCAAATATGAAAGTAAAAATAAATATGTTTGTTGATTCTTAAAGGCAAGGTGAAAATATATTGAATTATGTTCACTATAATTAAAAATAATTATATTAAACAGAACCTGCACTAGTTTAAATAGCAGTAAATTTTAAGTCATTCTAAGGTGAAGAGGTAGATTGAAGAGAAACCCTAATTTGTATATATTGCATACTAAATTTATAGGGATTTTGAGATAAATATTGTCATTTTATTTGAGGAATGCAGCACATTCAAATTTTTCATTTAGCCCTTTGGGCATAAGAGTCTGTAACTTGTAGATCCATTCTGTTTCCCTTCTAAGTAGTATAATATCAATGTCTCCTCCTCTACCAAGAAGGGAACAGTGTTCAATGCCTGTTACTCTTAGGTCCTGGGGATTGCATTTATGGTGTTTCATAAAGTGGAGAGCCACTCCACTTCTGATTTCACCATCTTCTGCTGCTTTGATGTCGTCTCTGTGCTCAGAGACCCTATCTTTCAGCATTCGCCTTGTTTTTCCCACATAGAATGTCGGGCAGCAACAGGAAAGTAAATAAATTACATTTTCTGTCTTGCAATTTATAAATTGCTTTATAGGATAAATGGTGGAATCAGTAGTGAATGTTTTCGTGCGCACAATAAATTTACGGAACACACAGTGTCCACATTTGAAACATCCTTTTATTTTTCTGTGTTCTTCTAGCCAGTTTTTCTCACTAGGACTTTTTATAAAGTGACTCCTGACTAATTTATCCTTGAGATTTGGAGCCCTCCTGGGTACCAGAGAGGGTTTTTCCCCAACAATTTTTATAATTGTCTCATCAGCTCTGAGAAACTGCCATTTCTCGTCCAAGATAGTGCAGATTTTTTCCCAATGGCAGTTGAATTGGGTTACAAAACGCACTTTTTGCTCTTCAGTTTTCTGAATTGAGTTATAGAGGAGTGTATCTCTGTCTGTTCTCCTAGCTCTATTTCGAGCATATCTTAGGTTTCGTTTGGAGTACCCTCTATTTTCAAATCTATTGGACATTTCAACAGCATGTGCATCGAATTTATTAAGACTCGAACAGTTGCGCCTCAGACGTAGAAACTGTCCCACAGGGATACCCCTTATAAGGGATTTTGGATGGTGGCTAGATGCTTCTAAGATGTTATTAGTGGCAGTAGCTGCCCGACATTCTATGTGGGAAAAACAAGGCGAATGCTGAAAGATAGGGTCTCTGAGCACAGAGACGACATCAAAGCAGCAGAAGATGGTGAAATCAGAAGTGGAGTGGCTCTCCACTTCATGAAACACCATAAATGCAATCCCCAGGACCTAAGAGTAACAGGCATTGAACACTGTTCCCTTCTTGGTAGAGGAGGAGACATTGATATTATACTACTTAGAAGGGAAACAGAATGGATCTACAAGTTAGAGACTCTTATGCCCAAAGGGCTAAATGAAAAATTTGAATTTGCTGCATTCCTCAAATAAAATGACAATATTTATCTCAAAATCCCTATAAATTTAGTATGCAATATATACAAATTAGGGTTTCTCTTCAATCTACCTCTTCACCTTAGAATGACTTAAAATTTACTGCTATTTAAACTAGTGCAGGTTCTGTTTAATATAATTATTTTTAATTATAGTGAACATAATTCAATATATTTTCACCTTGCCTTTAAGAATCAACAAACATATTTATTTTTACTTTCATATTTGGTAGAAATTCCTAAAACACATGAATCGAGGGATCAACAGTATGCTTGTAAAGCTTTTAATTTGATGTAGCTTATAAACATGGACGAAAAATGTTTTATTATAGCATACACTGCAATAATCCTTTAAAGAATCATGGAAAAGTGGGCCTTTTTCTTTTATTCTTATACTTATTCTTATTTTTCCTTTCTGTATATATTTATATATATACCTTTTTTCCTTAATTTTGGTTCTTTAGAGTTGCTTTACAAAACTTATTATTTTTCACTGTATATATATATTCACCGTATCCTCTTTTATTTATATAAATGGGCTGCGGCTCAGTAAATGCTTATTATTGGCTACTACTGTTTCAAATATCCTCCTATAAGCTTAAAGAAGGAGGAATATATTGCGGCTGCAATGGGAACCAGCATCCACTTTTGCCCTGAGGAAACCCCTGTGCTCTCTGGCTGTCACGTGGGGGGTGAAACGTACGTCGGCAGTGACGTAAGAAGTGGAGACGGACATGCACGAAGGACAGATCGCTGTGGCGTCCACGCTGTGCTAGAATGTAGCATGTTTGAATTAAAGTCTATCTACACACGGAAACCATTTGGAAGTTTTATTACAGAAAGCCAAGACACGGTTGTATAACTAACTGAGCGTTTACCATCTGACTTTTCAGCTCATTTACCTGGATATCCGAAGGTGTTTCAATGCACCATTTGTACACACAGCTCCTACTTATGGGACATGCTTAAGCCCTGAAAAGGGTGATCCACCTATATTATTATAACCACTACCTGTGTACATTTTTGCTTTTGCTATTCAGATACTGTCATGTATCAAGTATAATGAGTTGTAATGCTCTGTAATTTATTTCTAATATCTATACAACTGTATAAGACCGATAAAGATTAATTTTGGGGTAGTTCTAACATAGATCCAGAAAAGATATTATTCATGACACCGGATACCTTTATCTTTGGTGGTGCCCGCTGAATACTGGAGTGTTATATACTATCCCCATAACTTTTACTGGTCTTGGGAAATACTGTTCATTAGCATATGTATATTGCTTAATGTTATTAAGTTTTCAACAGTTAGTCTGTATAAACTGTGGTTAAGAAACATAGATCCTGATACGTTATAACATGACACCTGATACCTCTCATATAGTTGGTGGTGCCCGCTGTTACTGGTGTTGTTTTCATTAGCCCCCTACAGACTACACTGTCCTCTATCAGAATTATTTTGAGGATGTTTATTTGCACAATTTGGCCAAATTCAGGTATAGTGCACATGACTTAAGCATTACAATTTACATCTTACAATATTGTTTGTGTGAATTTACTTATTGTTTATCTGTATACATGTGTTGTTTTGACATAGATCCTCAATGATCACTATGGTGGCAGATTTTACGCTCACACGTAACCACCCTCTAGTGGAGGTGTTGTCAATTTAAACAGCCAATCTCTGTTTGCTTTTTTGGTTTTATTCTGTGTGAACTACAATAAAACTGCACAGCTGAATCTGTGCTTGTGCATTGGTCCAATCACGCTTCTTGACTCATCGATTCATGTGTTCTTTAATTTAGTGGTAACCTTCTATTCAACATTGACGCTGGGTAGCATATGTGAATGTGGGGAATAAGTATAAATTTACACACACCGCTATTTTAGCGGAGCTTTAGAATTTTTCAAAGCTAATTAAAAATTAAAAATATGTGCTGCAATCCCTGTCTATGCATTATAGCAATCTAATTGCGGTTGTTGTAGTATCTCCCTTTTTTATAATGATTATCTAAATTAAATTGTTATCTGCTTAATAGGTTAACCCTAGAATATTAGAAAAGGTAATAAATTGTATTAAAGATATACTTTGTCTAGAGACGTGCTCTCAAGTACTGGTTATGAGATTTAATAGATCCTGTGGTTTGTAAATGCCTCACTTTGAAGTTAAAGTAGAGGTTAGGCACTAGACACACACTCTCTCATCATTCAAATTCACATCTCCATTTAAGTTAAATTCTAAAAACGGTTTTCACAGGCATAACACTGATTCACACTAGATACAGTTTAAGTAAAACGTAGATTTAGCAAAGTTGGTCAATCTCTCAGAGTAAGAATAACTCGTTCAATTGTATAGTACAATTCAAGCGGCAATATTGCTATTATTAAGCGGCCCAAACTAGATGCAAAGTTAAAAAATATTGGGGGTTGAAAGAGGTTCAACACCCTCCCCTGACATGTTTCGCCGACCTAATAGCGGCTCTTTCAAAGGTGAGCGCGCGCTCGCGCCGTCGGGTGTTTTATCACCTTAGCTCCACCCTATTTACAATCGGGAGCCAATCCGAGCCATCCTTACTCGAGGAGGCGCGGCAATCAGAATGGAGCAATGTTATTGTGGACAGGATAGGTTGATGGCAATATGGATAAGATTTGAGAATAAGAGAGCGGATAACTGGCTATTATGGATGGACTTTGTGTATATCTTTATTTTTAATCTTGGCAAATGGATGCAATATTGAATGGGTATATAATGATAGTATAATAAAGATAAAAGAAATGAGATAATAATTTAATATCAATGTCTATAGTGATATCATATTTATTATACATTGGTTCATATTCGAAGTTTGGATATTGTCAATTTATAATTGACATTATATCCAAACTTGAAAAAACAATCTTGTGTGCAAAAGATATATATTTCAATAAAAGCTAATGTATAATTAGTCTCTATCTGAATCTAGTAATGTTTATATTGCAAGTATAATAGATTATTTATATTCCTTGTTTGGTGTGGTATAAGGTTGTCAGAGTGGAGGGGTTTGGGTGAAGTGTTAAAAAAAGTATATTGAAACTAAGACTAATATAGTATTGGTTTCTATCTAAATCTTGTGATATTTATATTAAAAATAATAAGGATTCTATATATTTCTAAATAGAGTGGTGTGGGAATATAAGGGTGAGAGGGTTTAGGGAAGGTGATGATGCATGGTGAATGTAATCTGAAGTGGGGTTATTGGTGTATGACAACTAGACTGGGTAATACAGAATAGAGAGTGAGAGAGGACAAATCAGTGACATATTAGTGTGAGAAGCCTGATTTACAGGATAAAATGATCAAATAAACTATTATAGTGAAATACAAGGGTGTAAATAGCAAGTTATTATAGAAGTGATAACAAATTGGGAAGGGTTTTTTTTTATATATATATATGGGAAGGCACTCAAAATGACTTGGAAATGTTTCTATCTAGTTTGAACCAAAACAATTTGAATATCAGGCTAACCTATGAAAAGAGCGAAACTGAAATTTCCTTCCTTGACTTACGAATCCATAAAGAAAATAATGGATGTCTAATTACGGATCTCTTTAGGAAGAAAACTGCCACCAATAATGTTCTATATGCCACAAGTGCTCATGCACCAAAGACCACTAAGTCCTTACCAGTAGGCAAATTTCTAAGAATGAGACGGAATTGCTCTGATGAGGCAACCTTTAAAACTAGAGCATTTGAACTTGAAAAGAGACTATTGGCCAGAGGATACAGCAGAAGATCGATTCGGAAAGCCAAAAGCAGAGCTCATCATACTCCCAGAGCTGATCTATTAAAAGTCAAAACTAAGAAAACGGAACAAAAAACTCGCCTGATCTTGACATACAATGATCAATCTAATCAGATTGCAGATATAATCCGTAAAAACTGGCATCTACTACAACTAGATGGAAACCTAGCCAAATTTATTGGGGACAAACCTGACATTGGATACAGACGTTCATGTAATCTTCAAGAATTACTCACTCCAAGTCATTACACCAAGAAAAATCCCCAGCGGAGACAAACTGAAAAGGGATCATTCGCTTGTGGTAGCTGCTCTACATGCAGTCATATGATTAATAAGAAAAAGACTATCATTGACAGATTTGGCAAACAACATCTCATTAAAATGTACATCAGTTGTAACTCTATGGGAGTCATTTATGCTCTACAATGTACTTGTCCGCATATATAGGGATGACAACGAGAAAACTACATACAAGAGTCATGGAACATCTCCGCAATATCAGGAACGCATCCAAAGATTTGTCCAAAGACAAAAAAATTACTTCTGTAGCGTCACATTTTATGAAACACCATCAATCCAAGACCTCAGAATTGCAATGTTATGGAATACATAAGATCTCATTGGGACTGAGAGGGGGTGATTTGGAGAATTCACTCCTCAAAATGGAAACCAAATGGATCTATTTGATGGACTGTGTATATCCTAAAGGAATGAACAAATTAAATAATTATTCTATGTTTATTTAAATCTATCTGTAAAACCATTGCTCAACGATTATACTTACAGAATCCAGCCTGGTCATATAGGGGTGGTGTTACAATAGAGAAATTAAATCTCTTTACATACATAACACAATATGTCTTTAACTGAAGTCATTACAACCAATTCAATTAATTAAAAAACTTTTTTCTACATTCATATCCTTACATTCAGCTTCTCCCATCATATATTCCCCCTTTCCCTTTCCCCCACCCCTATCCCATCATCACATTTTCGTTTCATTCACATCACTAATAATTACTTGATAGTTAGTGTCCGCTAATATAGGACACATAAAATAATATCCAAATTAACTCTACTCCACATACACAGGGTTATTTCAAATGTTAGCCTTCTGGTATAATTTTCACAATTCATTCTGTATATAATAATTTTCCTTCCTTCCTTAATTCAATTTATTACACTAACCATTATCACCATTATCCTCATACAATTATAATATATTTCTGCACTTCCAATTTAAATACTAGTTTTTTTCCCCCCACAATAAAAAAACCCCCCTTCCCAATTTGTTATCACTCCTATAATAACTTGCTATTTACACCCTTGTATTTCACTATAATAGTTTATTTGATCATTTTATCCTGTAAATCAGGCTTCTCACACTAATATGTCACTGATTTGTCCTCTCTCACTCTCTATTCTGTATTACCCAGTCTAGTTGTCTTACACCAATAACCCCACTTCAGATTACATTCACCATGCATCATCACCTTCCCTAAACCCTCTCACCCTTATATTCCCACACCACTCTATTTAGAAATATATAGAATCCTTATTATTTTTAATATAAATATCACAAGATTTAGATAGAAACCAATACTATATTAGTCTTAGTTTCAATATACTTTTTTTAACACTTCACCCAAACCCCTCCACTCTGACAACCTTATACCACACCAAACAAGGAATATAAATAATCTATTATACTTGCAATATAAACATTACTAGATTCAGATAGAGACTAATTATACATTAGCTTTTATTGAAATATATATCTTTTGCACACAAGATTGTTTTTTCAAGTTTGGATATAATGTCAATTATAAATTGACAATATCCAAACTTCGAATATGAACCAATGTATAATAAATATGATATCACTATAGACATTGATATTAAATTATTATCTCATTTCTTTTATCTTTATTATACTATCATTATATACCCATTCAATATTGCATCCATTTGCCAAGATTAAAAATAAAGATATACACAAAGTCCATCCATAATAGCCAGTTATCCGCTCTCTTATTCTCAAATCTTATCCATATTGCCATCAACCTATCCTGTCCACAATAACATTGCTCCATTCTGATTGCCGCGCCTCCTCGAGTAAGGATGACTCGGATTGGCTCCCGATTGTAAATAGGGTGGAGTTAAGGTGATAAAACACCCGACGGCGCGAGCGCGCGCTCACCTTTGAAAAAGCCGCTATTAGGTCGGCGAAACATGTCAGGGGAGGGTGTTGAACCTCTTTCAACCCCCAATATTTTTTAACTTTGCATCTAGTTTGGGCCGCTTAATAATAGCAATATTGCCGCTTGAATTGTACTATACAATTGAACGAGTTATTCTTACTCTGAGAGATTGACCAACTTTGCTAAATCTACGTTTTACTTAAACTGTATCTAGTGTGAATCAGTGTTATGCCTGTGAAAACCGTTTTTAGAATTTAACTTAAATGGAGATGTGAATTTGAATGATGAGAGAGTGTGTCTAGTGCCTAACCTCTACTTTAACTTCAAAGTGAGGCATTTACAAACCACAGGATCTATTAAATCTCATAACCAGTACTTGAGAGCACGTCTCTAGACAAAGTATATCTTTAATACAATTTATTACCTTTTCTAATATTCTAGGGTTAACCTATTAAGCAGATAACAATTTAATTTAGCTATCAATTGATACTAGCCGCTACCTGAGTAACATATAAATTACCTTGCATTGCATGTACGGGTTACTGCAGATATATAAAATTAAGATTAACACCCTTAGGGAATACTCAGGCTGTAACTACAATCAGCCTGAGTAAAAATATTCACTTTGAACAAGTGATACTCTATATTTATATAACCACATTTGTTACAATATACTATACATGTGTAACAATTTGATCAGCATTTCCCTATATAAGGAGTTATAATTGCAACTAAGCAGAATTAACCAAGCAAAAGTACAGATTGCAGACACAAGGCAATCTAAGCACATGAGCCAATGACAAGAGATATCAGACTGCTAACAAAGTCAATCAATATATTGAAAACCAGTATAGGTATACTATCTTGTATCAATAGACCATAATTAAAATACAAGTACTGATTACAGGCACAAGACAAATACAAGCACATGAGCCAATGACAAAAGATATCCAAAAAATACAAAAATCGGTTATTTCACCTATATCAATTTACACCTAGATTTGCTCATCTATTTGAGCACTATTTCCTAAGTACTGATCATAGGCATAAGGCAAATATAAGCACATGAGCCTATGACAAAAGATATCCAAAAAATACGAAAATTGGTTATTTCACTCATACTGATTTATATTAATAACTGCTCATCTATTTGAGCAGTATATATTTTTTCGAGTTGAATAAATATAATAGACTTTAGGAAACCTATCTGATAAACACCTCAGTACTTAATCTATTGCTGAGTCAGTTTTATACCCAGCAAAACTTACTCATAGTATATCTACTTGTTCTCTCTCAGGAGATTCTAACACATTCCATCTCCTTATCCAGTATACAGCTTAGTGACCAGATTCTCACGCTTATTGAACTTAATAACAATTTTGTCAACTGCACTGGGTAACTTGATAAACTCGTTCTATAGGCCCCTACTTTTTGTGTTTTTTAATTCTTTATGTTGTGTGTTCTGTTTTTTAATAAAACTAATAAAGGTTAAATTTTAATCCAAATCACCAACTTCATCCTATTAAGGTGTTCTCAGTATAAACTCTAAAGGGAAGAATGAAGTGCTAAAGAAATGCATACTTTTTCAACCTCTTGTTGATCCTGTTCTTCTAAGTAATTCATGCATAAGCACTCAAGCTAGGGAATAAATCCAATTTTTATAAAAGCATCTTCCCCACACCAGTGTAGTGCTGTTGCACCCTTTTGCCTTAATATGAGGAGAGTCCATGGCTTCATTCCTAACTTGTGAGAAACATATATACAAGCTCTAGAGGACACTGAATGAAAACTGGAGGGTAAATGAGAGGCAAACCCTATTCTGAGGGCACCACAGCCTGCAAAACCTTTCTCCCAAACGATGCTTCAGCCGAAGCAAAAATGTCAAACTAGTAAAATTTTGAATAGGTATGTAAGGAGTACCAGGTAGCCGCCTTACAAATCTGCTCCATAGATGCCTCATTCTTGAAGGCCCAAGAGGAAGCAACTGCTCTAGAAGAACAAGCCTTAATCCTCTGAGGAGGCTGATGTCCCACTGTCTCATAAGCTAAGCAAATAATGCTCATCAACCAAAAAGACAAGGAAGTGGATGAGGCTTTCTGCCCCTTATGCTTCCCAGAATAGACAACAAACAAAGAAGTCTGTCTAAACTCCTTAGAGGCTTGAAGATAGAACTTCAGGGACCGAACCACATCAAATTATGAAGTAACTGCTCTCGAAGAAGGGCTAGGACACAAAGAAGGGACAACAATCTCCTGATTGATGTTGCGATCAGAAACAACCTTAGGAAGAAAACCTTACCCAGTACGAAGAACAGCCTTATTAGCATGGAATACTAGGTAAGGGGGCTCAAATTGCAAGGCAGCCATCGCAGATACTCTGCATGCCGAGGCAATAGACAGTAAAAAAAAGAGAACCTTCCAAGATAATAATTTAATGTCAAGGTTGTGCATAGGCTCAAATGGAGCCCTCTGCAAAACCTTAAGAACAATACTTATGGTCCAAGGAGGAGCGCTAGGTCGAAACACAGGTCTGATTCTAGACAGTGCCTGAACAATGGACTGGACGTCAGGAAGTTCAGCGATCCTCTTGTGCAGTAAAACAGAGCCAAAATCCGTCCCTTAAGAGAGCAAGTCGAAAGGCACTTATCCAGACATCCTGGAGAAAAGAAAGAATTCTGGAAACCCTGACCTTGTGCCAGGGAAATTCACGCTCTTCACACCACAATAAGTAGGTCCTCCACACCTTATGATAGATGCGATGAGTAACCGGCTTACGGGCATGAATAAGATTATCCATAACTCTCTCAGAAAAACTTCTCTTGGCTAGGACTAAGCGTTTAATCTCCATGCAGTCAGCCTCAGAGAATCTAGATTTTGATGAAAAAAAGGACCTTGTTCCAGCAGATCCTTGCGACAAGGTAACCTTCATGGAGGAGAAGATTACATCCCCACTAGATCCGCAAACCACATAATTTGCGGCCACGATGGAGCAATCAGTATCACTGACGCCTACTCCTGCTTGATGTGGGCCACTACACGAGGAAGGAGTGGTAACAACGGGAAAAACATAATTTATGTAAGAACTTACCTGATAAATTCATTTCTTTCATATTGGCAAGAGTACATGAGCTAGTGACATATGGGATATACAATCCTACCAGGAGGGGCAAAGTTTCCCAAACCTCAAAATGCCTACAAATACACCCCTCACCACACCCACAATTCAGTTTAACGAATAGCCAAGCAGTGGGGTGATAAAGAAAGGAGTAGAAAGCATCAACAAAGGAAATTTGGAAATAATTGTGCTTTATACAAAAAAATCATAACCACCATAAAAAGGGTGGGCCTCATGGACTCTTGCCAATATGAAAGAAATGAATTTATCAGGTAAGTTCTTACATAAATTATGTTTTCTTTCATGTAATTGGCAAGAGTCCATGAGCTAGTGACATATGGGATATCAATACCCAAGATGTGGAGTCTTCCACTCAAGAGTCACTAGAGAGGGAGGGAATAAAATAAAAACAGCCATATACCGCTGAAAAAATTAATCCACAACCCAAAAAAAAAGTTTATTTCATTTATTTTTTAAAGAAAAAAACTTAAATCAAAAGCAGAAGAATCAAACTGAAACAGCTGCCTGAAGAACTTTTCTACCAAAACCTGCTTCCTGAAGAAGCAAATACATAAAAACGGTAGGATTTAGTAAATGTATGCAAAGAGGACCAAGTCGCTGCTTTGCAAATCTGATCAACTGAAGCTTCATTCTTAAAAGCCCACGAAGTGGAGACTGATCTAGTAGAACGAGTTATAATTCTCTGAGGCGAGGCTTAACCCGACTCCAAATAAGCTTGATGAATCAAAAAGCTTTAACATAATATTTCAAAGCTCTCACCACATCTAAAGAATGTAAGGATCTTTCCAAAGGATTCTTAGGATTAGGACACAAGGAAGGGACAACAATTTCTCTACTGAGGTAAAAATTCAAATGAAGTCTGCAAAACCGCCTTATCCTGATGAAAAATCAGAAAGATTCACAAGAAAGAGCAGATAGCTCAGAAACTTTTCTAGCAGAAGAGATAGCAAAAAAGAACAATACTTTCCAAGAAAGTAGTTAAATGTCCAAAGAATGCATAGGCTCAAATGGAGGAGCCTGTAAAGCCTTCAGAACCAAATTAAGACTCCAAGTAGGAGAAATTGATTTAATGACAGGCTTAATACAAACTAAAGCCTGTACAAAACAGTGTATATCAGGAAGTATAGCAATCTTTCTGTGAAATAAAACAGAAAGAGCGGAGATTTGACCTTTCAAGGAACTTGCAGACAAAACCTTATCCAAACCATCCTGAAGAAACTGAAAAAGTCTAGGAATTCTAAAAGAATGCCAGGAGAATTTATGAGAAGAACACCATGAAATGTAAGTCTTCCAAACTCTATAATAAATCTTCCTAGAGACTGATTTACGAGCTTGAAACATAGTATCAATCACTGAGTCAGAGAAACCTCTATGACTTAGCACTAAGCGTTCAATTTCCATACCTTCAAATTTTAATGATTTGAGATCCTGATGGAAAAAAAGAACCTTGAGATAGTAGGTCTGGCCGTAACGGAAGTGGCCAAGGCAGGCAACTGGACATCCGAACCAGTTCCGCAAACCAAAACCTGTGTGGCCATGCTGGCGCTACCAGCAACACAAATGATTGTTCTATGATGATTTTTGGAAATCACTCTTGGAAGGAGAACTAGAGGCGGGAAGATATAAGCAGAATGAAAACACCAAGAAAGTATCAGTGCATCCACTGCTTCCGCCTGAACATCCCTGGACCTGGATAGGTGTGTGGGAAGTTTGTTGTTTAGTTGAGAGGCCATGAGATCTATCTCTGGAAGACCCCATATCTGAACAATCTGATAAAAAACATCTGAATGGAGAGACCACTCCCCTGGATGTAAAGTTTGGCGGCTGAGATAATCCGCTTCCCAAATGTCTACACCTGGGATATGCACCGCAGAGATTATACAGGAGCTGGATTCCGCCCAAACAAGTATTCGAGATACTTCTTCATAGCGTGGGGACTGTGAGTCCCACCCTGATGATTGACATATGCCACTGATGTGAAAATGTCTGTCTGAAAACAAATGAACAGTTCTCTCTTTAACCGAGGCCAAAACTGAAGAGCTCTGAGAATTGCACAGAGTTCTAAAATATTTATTGGAAATCTCGCCTCTTGAAATTTCCAAACCCCTTGTGCTGTCAGAGATCCTCAAACAGCTCCCCAACCTGAAAGACTTGCATCTGTTGTGATCACAGTCCAGGTTGGATGAACAAAAGAAGCCCCTTGAACTAAACGATGGTGATCTATCCACCATGTCAGAGAGTGTTGTACATTGGGATTTAAGGATATTAATTGTGATATCTTTGTATAATCCCTGCACCATTGATTCAGCATACAAAGCTGAAGAGGTCTCATGTGAAAACGAGCAAAGGGAACGCGTCCGATGCTGCAGTCATGAGACCTAAAACTTCCATGCACATAGCCCCTGAAAGGAATGACTGAGACAGAAGGTGCCGGCAGGCTGCAACCAATTTTAAACGTCTCTTGTCTGTTAGAGACAGAGTCATGGACACTGAATCTATCTGGAGGCCTAAAAAGGTGACCCTTGTCTGAGGAATCAAGAAACTTTTTGGTAAATTGATCCTCCAACCATGTTTCCGAAGAAACAACACTAGTTGATTTGTGTGAGATTCTGCAGTACGTAAAGACTGCGCTAGTACCAAGATAACGTCCAAATAAGGAAACACTGCAATACCCTGTTCTCTGAATACAGAGAGTAGGACACCCAGAACCTTTGAAAAGATTCTTGAAGTGGTTGCTAGGCCAAATGGAAGAGCAACAAATTGGTAATGCTTGTCTAGAAAAGAGAATTTCAGAAACTGATAATGTTCTGGATGAATCGGAATATGAAGGTATGCATCCTGCAAGTCTATTGTGGACATATAATGTCCTCGCTGAACAAAAAGCAGAATAGTCCTTATAGTCACCATCTTGAAAGTTGTTACTCTTACATAACGATTCAAAATTTTCAGATCCAAAACTGGTCTGAATAAATTTTCCTTCTTTGGGACAATGAATAGATTTGAATAAAACCCCAAACCTTGTTCCAGAAGAGGAACTGGCATGATTACCCCTGAAGACTCCAGGTCTGAAACATACTTCAGGAAAGCCTGAGCTTTAACTGGATTTACTGGGATACGTGAGAGAAAAAATCTTCTCACAGGAGGTCTTACTCTGAATCCTATTCGATAGCCTAGAGAGACAATGCTCTGAATCTATTGATTTTGAACAGAATTTATCCAAATATCCTTGAAAAACCTTAATCTGCCCCCTACCAGCTGAGCTGGAATGAGGACCGCACCTTCATGCGGACTTAGGGGCTGACTTTGGTTTCCTAAAAGGCTAGGATTTATTCCAATTTGAGGAAGGCTTCCAATTGGAAGCAGATTCCTTGGGGGGAGGATTGAGTTTTTGTTCCTTATTCTGATGAAAGGAACGAAAACGGTTAGAAGCCTTAGATTTACCCTTAGGTTTTTTTATCCTGAGTCAGAAAAAAACTCCCTTTCCCCCAGTAACAGATGAAATAATAGAATCCAACTGAGAACCAAATAAATTATTACCTTGGAAAGAAAGAGATAGTAATCTAGATTTAGATGTCATATCAGCATTCCAAGATTTAAGCCACAAAGCTCTTCTAGCTAATATAGCTAATGACATGGATCTAACATCACAAATAAAATGATTAGCATGTTGCAGTAAGTGAATAATGCTAGATATGTCAGAATCCAATTTATGTTGCGCTAAATTCTCCAACCAGAAAGTTAATGCCACCGCAACATCAGCCAAAGAAATTGCAGGTCTGAGAAGATGACCTGAATATAAATAGGCCTTCCTTAGATAAGATTCAAGCTTCTTATCTAAAGGATCCGTAAAAGAAGCACTATCTTCCATAGGAATAGTGGTACGTTTAGCAAGAGTAGAAATAGCCCCATCAACTTTGGGGATCTTTTCCTAAAACTCTATAGATTTTGCTGGCAAAGGATACAATTTTTAAACCTTAAAGAAGGAATAAAAAGAAGTACCTGTCTTATTCCATTCCTTAGATATCATATCAGAAATAGTCTCAGGAATAGGAAAAACCCCTGGAGAAACCACAGGAGGTTTAAAAACAGCATTAAAATGTTTATTAGACTGAACGTCAAGAGGACTGGTTACCTCAATATCCAAAGTAATTAACACTTCATTTAATAAAGAATGCATGTACTCAATTTTAAATAAATAAGTAGATTTGTCAGTGTCAATGTTTGAGGAGGATCTACTGAATCAGATAGATCCTTATCAGAAGAGGATAAATTATCATATTGTTGGTCATTTGAAATTTCATCAACTAAATGAGAAGTTTTAAAAAGACCTATTATATTTATTTGAAGGTGAAAATGCAGACAAAGCCTTCAGAATAGAATCAGAAATAAATCCATTAACATTTACAGGTATATTATGCACATTAGAAGTTGAAGGAACTGCAACTGGCAATGTACTATTACTGATGGACACATTATCTGCATGTAAAAGTTTATCAAAACAACTATTACTAATGACATTCGGCGATATAATTTCTACAATTTTATAACTAATGACTTAGCTTTGGTAGATGTCAGGCAGTAATGTTCCAGCAGAAGCTTCTGAGGCAGGATCAAAGTGAGACATCTTGCAAAATGTAAGAGAAAAAACAACATATAAAGCAAAATTATCTATTTCCTTATATGACAGTTTCAGGAATGGGAAAAAATGCAAATAGCATAGCCCTCTGATATTGAAAAAACCAAGAGGCAAACATCAATGGGGTAATGAAATAATGAAAAAGTTTGGCGCCAAGTTTGACGCACAACGAAACTAAACTTTTTTTGGCGCCAAAAAATAACCAGAAATGACACACTCGCGTCACTATTGATGCAACCGTGTGAAAGGTCTCGGCGTCAAGTATGACGCCGGAAATGACTAACTTGCGTCATAGACGTACTCTTTCGCGCCAAAAATGACGCAATAAGTTTTAGCATTTGTCGCACCCGCGGGCCTAATACCGCCCGCAATTTGTAAGAAGCAGTCAATTGAAAAAAAGACTAAACCCCAGGTAAGAAATAAATTTCATTTAAAAAGATGTTTATATTCCCCAAATATGAAACTGACAGTCTGCAGAAGGAAATACATGAACCTGACTCATGGCAAATATAAGTACAATACATATATTTAGAACTTTATATAAATGCATAAAGTGCCAAACCATAGCTGAGGTGTCTTAAGTAATAAAAAACATACTTACCAAAAGACACCCATCCACATATAGCAGATAGCCAAACCAGTACTAAAACAGTTATTAGTAGAGGTAATGGTAAATTGAAATTATATCGTCGATCTGAAAAGGGAGGTAGGAGATGAATCTCTACGACCGATAACAGAGAACCCATGAAATAGACCCCCGTTAGGGAAATCATTGTATTCAATAAGTGATACTCCCTTCACGTCCCTCTGACATTCGCTGTACTCTGAGAGGAATCGGGCTTCAACAATGCTGAGAAGCGCATATCAACGTAGAAATCTTAGCACAAACTTACTTCACCACCTCCATAGGAGGCAAAGTTTGTAAAACTGAATTGTGGGTGCTGTGAGGGGTGTATTTGTAGGCATTTTGAGGTTTGGGAAACTTTGCCCCTCCTGGTAGGATTGTATATCCCATATGTCACTAGCTCATGGACTCTTGCCAATTACATGAAAGAAAGGTAGATTAGACTGAACCTCCAAGACACTGCTAATGCATCTATTAGCTCCGCCTGAGAATCCCTGGACCTCGACCCATATCTGGGTAGCTTGGTATTGAGATGAGACGCCATGAGATCTATCTCCAGCATCCCCCACCTGTTGCATATCTCCGCAAAAACTTCGGGATGGATAAAACATTCCCCCGGATGAAAGGATTGTCTGCTGAGATACGCTTCCCAGTAGTCTACAAACGGAATGTGGATCACTGACAGCGAACAGCTGTGTGCCTCCGCCAACTCCAGAATCAAATATATTTCCCTCATTGCTAGGGAGCTTCTCGTTCCCCCTGATGGTTGATGTAAGCCACTGAGGTTATGTTGTCTTATTGGAATCTGATAAACTGGGTCAAACCCAGAAGGGGCCAAGCCTTCAGAACATTGAGGATCGTTCAAAGTTCCAAGATGTTGATCGGGAGGAGGGATTTCTCTCGAATCCACAGGCCCAGTGCCGTCCGGTCACCCCAAACAAATCACCATCCTGAGAGACTCGCGTCTGTAGTCACAATCTCCCAGGATGGTCTCAAGAAGGAAGTCCCTTGTGACAGGTGATCTGGACAAAGCCACCAGAAGAGTGATTCTCTCGACAGGCTGTCCAGAGAAATCCATTGAGACAGATCTGAATGATTGCCGTTCCACTGTCTCAGCATGCACAGCTGAATAGGTCTGAGATGGAATCTGGCAAAGGGGATGATCCATGCAGGACACCATGTGTCCAATTACCTCCATACACGAGCCACAGATGACCTGAAGGAGGTCTGGAGGGCAAGACAATTGGAAGTAAGCTTGTAATGTCTCTAGGCTGTAATAAATTTCCTCATAGATATGGAATCTATTATCATACCCAGGAACTCCACCCTGGTACTGGGAATAAGAGAACTCTTTTTTAAGTTTATCCATGAGATTTAAGAAGAGAAAGAAGAGATTTTGAATGGTCTTCTGTCAGACAACAGGACGGTGCTTGAACCAAAAAATTGTCTAAGTACGGCGCCACCACAATCCCTCTGGTTCTGGCCACTGCGCGCAGAGCCCCTAGAACCTTCGTAAAAACTCTTGGAGCAGTAGCTAGACCAAATGGAAGTGCAATTAACTGGAAGTGCTGGTCCATGAATGCAAATCTTAGGAACTTGGTCTATCGAGGTCATAAATTGTTCTTCCTGGATTAAAGGAAGAATGGACCTTATTGTCTCCATCTTGAACAAGGGGACAGACAGGAATTTATTTAAACACTTTAGGTCCAGAATTGGACAAAAAGTACCCTCCTTCTCTGCTGGCAGTACCGGTACAATGACCCCCAAGGAGGAGAGATCCTTCACAAACCGTAGAAAGCCTCTCTCTTTTCTGGCATGAAGACAGGTTTGATAAGAGGAATCTGCCCCTGGGAGGATGAGACTTGAAACCTATCCTGTATCCCTGAGCCACGACCTCCAGTACCCACAGGTCTTGCATGTACCCAAACCAAGCTTCTGAAAAGAGTGACAGTCTGCCCCCTACCAGATCCAAAGCCGGATTGGGGGCCGCCCCTTCATGCCGACTTTGACTCGGCGGGCTTCTTATTCTGTTTGGATTTATTCAAGGACTGAAGAAGTTTCTAAATTTCCTTGGACTGCTCCGGCTTTGCAGAGGGCTGCCGACGTTGGGATTTGTCAGAATGAAAGGAACGAAAATTAGGACCTTGTCCCTTAGGCTTGTTCTTCTTAACCTGCGGTAAAAGGCACCTTTATCTCCAGTAACCATGGATATGAGAGAGCCCAGGCCTGGACCAAAAATAATCTTTCCCTTGAATGGGAGAGAAAGAAGTCTAGACTTCGAAGTCATGTCCGGAGACCAAAATTTCAGCCAGAGTGTCCTACGGGCTTGCACAGAAAAACCTGAAGCCTTGACGTACAGGCGAATAATATGCATATTTGCATCACAAATAAAAGAATTAGCTACTCTTAAGGCCCTAATTCTTTCCAGGATCATGTCGAGGGGATCCTCCACCTCGATCAACTCAGATAAGGAGTCACACCAGTAGGTAGCCGCTCCCGCAACTGCAGCAACAGCCACTGCAGGTTGGAACAAAAATTCCCGTATGCTGAAACATTTTTCTTAATAGAGTTTCCAGCTTTTTAACCATGGGCTCTTTAAATGACGAACTATCCTCAAGTGGGATAGTAGTGCGTTTAGCAAGTGTGGAAATAGCACCGTCTACCTTAGGAACGGAACCCCACAACTCCAACTGAGAGTCCGGAACCGGGAACAATTTCTAAAAGGAAGAAAGGGAAAAACATAATTTATGTAAGAACTTACCTGATAAATTCATTTCTTTCATATTAGCAAGAGTCCATGAGCTAGTGACGTATGGGATATACATTCCTACCAGGAGGGGCAAAGTTTCCCAAACCTTAAAATGCCTATAAATACACCCCTCACCACACCCACAAATCAGTTTAACAAATAGCCAAGAAGTGGGGTGATAAGAAAAAAGTGCGAAAGCATAAAAAATAAGGAATTGGAATAATTGTGCTTTATACAAAAAAAACATAACCACCACAAAAAAGGGTGGGCCTCATGGACTCTTGCTAATATGAAAGAAATGAATTTATCAGGTAAGTTCTTACATAAATTATGTTATTCTTTCATGTAATTAGCAAGAGTCCATGAGCTAGTGACGTATGGGATAATGACTACCCAAGATGTGGATTTTTCCACGCAAGAGTCACTAGAGAGGGAGGGATAAAATAAAGACAGCCAATTCCTGCTGAAAATAATCCACACCCAAAATAAAGTTTAAATGAAAACATAAGCAGAAGATTCAAACTGAAACAGCTGCCTGAAGTACTTTTCTACCAAAAACTGCTTCAGAAGAAGAAAACACATCAAAATGGTAGAATTTAGTAAAAGTATGCAAAGAAGACCAAGTTGCTGCTTTGCAAATCTGATCAACCGAAGCTTCATTCCTAAACGCCCAGGAAGTAGAAACTGACCTAGTAGAATGAGCTGTAATCCTCTGAGGCGGAGTTTTACCCGACTCAACATAGGCATGATGAATTAAAGATTTCAACCAAGATGCCAAAGAAATGGCAGAAGCTTTCTGGCCTTTTCTAGAACCAGAAAAGATGACAAATAGACTAGAAGTCTTTCGGAAAGTCTTAGTAGCTTCAACATAATATTTCAAAGCTCTAACAACATCCAAAGAATGCAATGATTTCTCCTTAGAATTCTTAGGATTAGGGCATAATGAAGGAACTACAATTTCTCTACTAATGTTGTTGGAATTCACAACCTTAGGTAAAAATTCAAAAGAAGTTCGCAACACTGCCTTATCCTGATGAAAAATCAGAAAAGGAGACTCACAAGAAAGAGCAGACAATTCAGAGACTCTTCTGGCAGAAGAGATGGCCAAAAGGAATAAAACTTTCCAAGAAAGTAATTTAATGTCCAATGAATGCATAGGTTCAAACGGAGGAGCTTGAAGAGCCCCCAGAACCAAATTCAAACTCCAAGGAGGAGAAATTGACTTAATGACAGGTTTTATACGAACCAAGGCTTGTACAAAACAATGAATATCAGGAAGATTAGCAATCTTTCTGTGAAAAAGAACAGAAAGAGCAGAGATTTGACCTTTCAAGGAACTTGCGGACAAACCTTTATCTAAACCATCCTGAAGAAACTGTAAAATTCTCGGAATTCTAAAAGAATGCCAGGAAAAATGATGAGAAAGACACCAAGAAAACAGAATTTATGTTTACCTGATAAATTACTTTCTCCAACGGTGTGTCCGGTCCACGGCGTCATCCTTACTTGTGGGATATTCTCTTCCCCAACAGGAAATGGCAAAGAGCCCAGCAAAGCTGGTCACATGATCCCTCCTAGGCTCCGCCTACCCCAGTCATTCGACCGACGTTAAGGAGGAATATTTGCATAGGAGAAACCATATGATACCGTGGTGACTGTAGTTAAAGAAAATAAATTATCAGACCTGATTAAAAAACCCGGGCGGGCCGTGGACCGGACACACCGTTGGAGAAAGTAATTTATCAGGTAAACATAAATTCTGTTTTCTCCAACATAGGTGTGTCCGGTCCACGGCGTCATCCTTACTTGTGGGAACCAATACCAAAGCTTTAGGACACGGATGAAGGGAGGGAGCAAATCAGGTCACCTAAATGGAAGGCACCACGGTTTGCAAAACCTTTCTCCCAAAAATAGCCTCAGAAGAAGCAAAAGTATCAAACTTGTAAAATTTGGTAAAAGTGTGCAGTGAAGACCAAGTCGCTGCCCTACATATCTGATCAACAGAAGCCTCGTTCTTGAAGGCCCATGTGGAAGCCACAGCCCTAGTGGAATGAGCTGTGATTCTTTCGGGAGGCTGCCGTCCGGCAGTCTCGTAAGCCAATCTGATGATGCTTTTAATCCAAAAAGAGAGAGAGGTAGAAGTTGCTTTTAGACCTCTCCTTTTACCGGAATAAACAACAAACAAGGAAGATGTTTGTCTAAAATCCTTTGTAGCATCTAAATAGAATTTTAGAGCGCGAACAACATCCAAATTGTGCAACAAACGTTCCTTCTTCGAAACTGGTTTCGGACACAGAGAAGGTACGATAATCTCCTGGTTAATGTTTTTGTTAGAAACAACTTTTGGAAGAAAACCAGGTTTAGTACGTAAAACCACCTTATCTGCATGGAACACCAGATAAGGAGGAGAACACTGCAGAGCAGATAATTCTGAAACTCTTCTAGCAGAAGAAATTGCAACCAAAAACAAAACTTTCCAAGATAATAACTTAATATCAACGGAATGTAAGGGTTCAAACGGAACCCCCTGAAGAACTGAAAGAACTAAGTTGAGACTCCAAGGAGGAGTCAAAGGTTTGTAAACAGGCTTGATTCTAACCAGAGCCTGAACAAAGGCTTGAACATCTGGCACAGCTGCCAGCTTTTTGTGAAGTAACACAGACAAGGCAGAAATCTGTCCCTTCAGGGAACTTGCAGATAATCCTTTTTCCAATCCTTCTTGAAGGAAGGACAGAATCTTAGGAATCTTAACCTTGTCCCAAGGGAATCCTTTAGATTCACACCAACAGATATATTTTTTCCAAATTTTGTGGTAAATCTTTCTAGTTACAGGCTTTCTGGCCTGAACAAGAGTATCGATAACAGAATCTGAGAACCCTCGCTTCGATAAGATCAAGCGTTCAATCTCCAGGCAGTCAGCTGGAGTGAGACCAGGTTCGGATGTTCGAACGGACCTTGAACAAGAAGGTCTCGTCTCAAAGGTAGCTTCCATGGTGGAGCCGATGACATATTCACCAGATCTGCATACCAAGTCCTGCGTGGCCACGCAGGAGCTATCAAGATCACCGACGCCCTTTCCTGATTGATCCTGGCTACCAGCCTGGGGATGAGAGGAAACGGCGGGAATACATAAGCTAGTTTGAAGGTCCAAGGTGCTACTAGTGCATCCACTAGAGCCGCCTTGGGATCCCTGGATCTGGACCCGTAGCAAGGAACTTTGAAGTTCTGACGAGAGGCCATCAGATCCATGTCTGGAATGCCCCACAGTTGAGTGACTTGGGCAAAGATTTCCGGATGGAGTTCCCACTCCCCCGGATGCAATGTCTGACGACTCAGAAAATCCGCTTCCCAATTTTCCACTCCTGGGATGTGGATAGCAGACAGGTGGCAGGAGTGAGACTCCGCCCATAGAATGATTTTGGTCACTTCTTCCATCGCCAGGGAACTCCTTGTTCCCCCCTGATGGTTGATGTACGCAACAGTTGTCATGTTGTCTGATTGAAACCGTATGAACTTGGCCCTCGCTAGCTGAGGCCAAGCCTTGAGAGCATTGAATATCGCTCTCAGTTCCAGAATATTTATCGGTAGAAGAGATTCTTCCCGAGACCAAAGACCCTGAGCTTTCAGGGATCCCCAGACCGCGCCCCAGCCCATCAGACTGGCGTCGGTCGTGACAATGACCCACTCTGGTCTGCGGAAGGTCATCCCTTGTGACAGGTTGTCCAGGGACAGCCACCAACGGAGTGAGTCTCTGGTCCTCTGATTTACTTGTATCCTCGGAGACAAGTTTGTATAGTCCCCATTCCACTGACTGAGCATGCACAGTTGTAATGGTCTCATATGAATGCGCGCAAAAGGAACTATGTCCATTGCCGCTACCATCAAGCCTATCACTTCCATGCACTGCGCTATGGAAGGAAGAGGAACGGAATGAAGTATCCGACAAGAGTCTAGAAGTTTTGTTTTTCTGGCCTCTGTCAGAAAAATCCTCATTTCTAAAGAGTCTATTATTGTTCCCAAGAAGGGAACCCTTGTTGACGGAGATAGAGAACTCTTTTCCACGTTCACTTTCCATCCGTGAGATCTGAGAAAGGCCAGGACGATGTCCGTGTGAGCCTTTGCTTGAGGAAGGGACGACGCTTGAATCAGAATGTCGTCCAAGTAAGGTACTACAGCAATGCCCCTTGGTCTTAGCACAGCTAGAAGGGACCCTAGTACCTTTGTGAAAATCCTTGGAGCAGTGGCTAATCCGAAAGGAAGCGCCACGAACTGGTAATGCTTGTCCAGGAATGCGAACCTTAGGAACCGATGATGTTCCTTGTGGATAGGAATATGTAGATACGCATCCTTTAAATCCACCGTGGTCATGAATTGACCTTCCTGGATGGAAGGAAGAATTGTTCGAATGGTTTCCATTTTGAACGATGGAACCTTGAGAAACTTGTTTAAGATCTTGAGATCTAAGATTGGTCTGAACGTTCCCTCTTTTTTGGGAACTATGAACAGATTGGAGTAGAACCCCATCCCTTGTTCTCCTAATGGAACAGGATGAATCACTCCCATTTTTAACAGGTCTTCTACACAACGTAAGAATGCCTGTCTTTTTATGTGGTCTGAAGACAACTGAGACCTGTGGAACCTCCCCCTTGGGGGAAGCCCCTTGAATTCCAGAAGATAACCTTGGGAGACTATTTCTAGCGCCCAAGGATCCAGAACATCTCTTGCCCAAGCCTGAGCGAAGAGAGAGAGTCTGCCCCCCACCAGATCCGGTCCCGGATCGGGGGCCAACATTTCATGCTGTCTTGGTAGCAGTGGCAGGTTTTTTGGCCTGCTTTCCCTTGTTCCAGCCTTGCATTGGTCTCCAAGCTGGCTTGGCTTGAGAAGTATTACCCTCTTGCTTAGAGGACGTAGCACTTTGGGCTGGTCCGTTTCTACGAAAGGGACGAAAATTAGGTTTATTTTTGGTCTTGAAAGGCCGATCCTGAGGAAGGGCGTGGCCCTTACCCCCAGTGATATCAGAGATAATCTCTTTCAAGTCAGGGCCAAACAGCATTTTCCCCTTGAAAGGAATGTTAAGTAGCTTGTTCTTGGAAGACGCATCAGCTGACCAAGATTTCAACCAAAGCGCTCTGCGCGCCACAATAGCAAACCCAGAATTCTTAGCCGCTAACCTAGCCAATTGCAAAGTGGCGTCTAGGGTGAAAGAATTAGCCAATTTGAGAGCATTGATTCTGTCCATAATCTCCTCATAAGGAGGAGAATCACTATCGACCGCCTTTACCAGCTCATCGAACCAGAAACACGCGGCTGTAGCGACAGGGACAATGCATGAAATTGGTTGTAGAAGGTAACCCTGCTGAACAAACATCTTTTTAAGTAAACCTTCTAATTTTTTATCCATAGGATCTTTGAAAGCACAACTATCTTCTATGGGTATAGTGGTGCGTTTGTTTAAAGTGGAAACCGCTCCCTCGACCTTGGGGACTGTCTGCCATAAGTCCTTTCTGGGGTCGACCATGGGAAACAATTTTTTAAATATGGGGGGAGGGACGAAAGGAATACCGGGCCTTTCCCATTCTTTATTTACAATGTCCGCCACCCGCTTGGGTATAGGAAAAGCTTCTGGGAGCCCCGGGACCTCTAGGAACTTGTCCATTTTACATAGTTTCTCTGGGATGACCAACTTGTCACAATCATCCAGAGTGGATAATACCTCCTTAAGCAGAATGCGGAGATGTTCCAACTTAAATTTAAACGTAATCACATCAGGTTCAGCTTGTTGAGAAATGTTCCCTGAATCAGTAATTTCTCCCTCAGACAAAACCTCCCTGGCCCCATCAGACTGGTTTGGGGGCCCTTCAGAACCATTATTATCGGCGGCGTCATGCTCTTCAGTATCTAAAACAGAGCAGTCGCGCTTACGCTGATAAGTGTGCATTTTGGCTAAAATGTTTTTGACAGAGTTATCCATTACAGCCGTTAATTGTTGCATAGTAAGGAGTATTGGCGCGCTAGATGTACTAGGGGCCTCCTGAGTGGGCAAGACTCGTGTAGACGAAGGAGGGAATGATGCAGTACCATGCTTACTTCCCTCACTTGAGGAATCATCTTGGGCATCATTGTCATTGTCACATAAATCACATTTAATTAAATGAGAAGGAACTCTGGCTTCCCCACATTCAGAACACAGTCTATCTGGTAGTTCAGACATGTTAAACAGGCATAGACTTGATAACAAAGTACAAAAAACGTTTTAAAATAAAACCGTTACTGTCACTTTAAATTTTAAACTGAACACACTTTATTACTGCAATTGCGAAAAAATATGAAGGAATTGTTCAAAATTCACCAAAATTTCACCACAGTGTCTTAAAGCCTTAAAAGTATTGCACACCAAATTTGGAAGCTTTAACCCTTAAAATAACGGAACCGGAGCCGTTTTTAACTTTAACCCCTTTACAGTCCCTGGTATCTGCTTTGCTGAGACCCAACCAAGCCCAAAGGGGAATACGATACCAAATGACGCCTTCAGAAAGTCTTTTCTATGTATCAGAGCTCCTCACACATGCGACTGCATGTCATGCCTCTCAAAAACAAGTGCGCAACACCGGCGCGAAAATGAGGCTCTGCCTATGATTTGGGAAAGCCCCTAAAGAATAAGATGTCTAAAACAGTGCCTGCCGATATAATCTTATCAAAATACCCAGATTAAATGATTCCTCAAGGCTAAATATGTGTTAATATGAATCGATTTAGCCCAGAAAAAGTCTACAGTCTTAATAAGCCCTTGTGAAGCCCTTATTTACTATCTTAATAAACATGGCTTACCGGATCCCATAGGGAAAATGACAGCTTCCAGCATTACATCGTCTTGTTAGAATGTGTCATACCTCAAGCAGCAAGAGACTGCTCACTGTTCCCCCAACTGAAGTTAATTCCTCTCAACAGTCCTGTGTGGAACAGCCATGGATTTTAGTAACGGTTGCTAAAATCATTTTCCTCATACAAACAGAAATCTTCATCTCTTTTCTGTTTCTGAGTAAATAGTACATACCAGCACTATTTTAAAATAACAAACTCTTGATTGAATAATAAAAACTACAGTTAAACACTAAAAAACTCTAAGCCATCTCCGTGGAGATGTTGCCTGTACAACGGCAAAGAGAATGACTGGGGTAGGCGGAGCCTAGGAGGGATCATGTGACCAGCTTTGCTGGGCTCTTTGCCATTTCCTGTTGGGGAAGAGAATATCCCACAAGTAAGGATGACGCCGTGGACCGGACACACCTATGTTGGAGAAATATAAGTCTTCCAGACTCTATAATATATCTCTCTAGATACAGATTTACGAGCCTGTAACATAGTATTAATCACAGAGTCAGAGAAACCTCTTTGACCAAGAATCAAGCGTTCAATCTCCATACCTTTAAATTTAAGGATTTGAGATCCTGATGGAAAAAAGGACCTTGCGACAGAAGGTCTGGTCTTAACGGAAGAGTCCACGGTTGGCAAGAGGCCATCCGGACAAGATCCGCATACCAAAACCTGTGAGGCCATGCTGGAGCTACCAGCAGAACAAAGGAGCATTCCTTCAGAATCTTGGAGATTACTCTTGGAAGAAGAACTAGAGGCGGAAAGATATAGGCAGGATGATACTTCCAAGGAAGTGATAATGCATCCACTGCCTCCGCCTGAGGATCCCAGGGTCTGGACAGATACCTGGGAAGTTTCTTGTTTAGATGAGAAGCCATCAGATCTATTTCTGGAAGTTCCCACATTTGAACAATCTGAAGAAATACCTCTGGGTGAAGAGACCATTCGCCCGGATGCAACGTTTGGCGACTGAGATAATCCGCTTCCCAATTGTCTATTCCTGGAATATGAACCGCAGAGATTAGACAGGAGCTGGATTCCGCCCAAACCAGAATTCGAGATACTTCTTTCATAGCCAGAGGACTGTGAGTCCCTCCTTGATGATTGATGTATGCCACAGTTGTGACATTGTCTGTCTGAAAACAAATGAACGATTCTCTCTTCAGAAGAGGCCAAGACTGAAGAGCTCTGAAAATTGCACGGAGTTCCAAAATATTGATCGGTAATCTCACCTCCTGAGATTCCCAAACCCCTTGTGCTGTCAGAGACCCCCACACAGCTCCCCAACCTGTAAGACTTGCATCTGTTGAAATTACAGTCCAGGTCGGAAGAACAAAAGAAGCCCCCTGAACTAAACGATGGTGATCTGTCCACCACGTCAGAGAGTGTCGTACAATCGGTTTTAAAGATATTAATTGAGATATCTTTGTGTAATCTCTGCACCATTGGTTCAGCATACAGAGCTGAAGAGGTCGCATGTGAAAACGAGCAAAGGGAATCGCGTCCGATGCAGCAGTCATAAGACCTAGAATTTCCATGCATAAGGCTACCGAAGGGAATGATTGTGACTGAAGGTTTCGACAAGCTGAAATCAATTTTAGACGTCTCTTGTCTGTCAAAGACAGAGTCATGGACACTGAATCTATCTGGAAACCCAAAAAGGTTACCCTTGTCTGAGGAATCAATGAACTTTTTAGTGAATTGATCCTCCAACCATTATTTTGAAGAAACAACAAAATTCGATTTGTATGAAATTCTGCTAACTGTGAAGACTGAGCAAGTACCAAGATATCGTCCAAATAAGGAAATACCACAATACCCTGTTCTCTGATTACAGATAGAAGGGCACCGAGAACCTTTGTAAAAATTCTTGGAGCTGTTGCTAGGCCAAACGGCAGAGCCACAAACTGGTAATGCTTGTCTAGGAAAGAGAATCTCAGAAACTGATAGTGAGCTGGATGAATCAGAATATGCAGATATGCATCCTGTAAATCTATTGTAGACATATAATGCCCTTGCTGAACAAAAGGCAGGATAGTCCTTACAGTTACAATTTTGAATGTTGGTATCCTTACATAACGATTCAATATTTTTAGATCCAGAACTGGTCTGAAGGAATTCTCCTTCTTTGGTACAATGAAGAGATTCAAATAAAACCCCAGTCCCTGTTCCAGAACTGGAACTGGCATAATTACTCCAGCCAACTCTAGATCTGAAACACATTTCAGAAATGCTTGAGCTTTCGCTGGGTTTACTGGGACACGGGAAAGAAAGAATCTCTTTGCAGGAGGTCTTATCTTGAAACCAATTATGTACCCTTCTGAAATAATGTTCTGAATCCAAAGATTGTGAACAGAATTGATTCAAATTTCTTTGAAAAAACGTAATCTGCCCCCTACCAGCTGAGCTGGAATGAGGGCCGCACCTTCATGTGGACTTAGAAGCTGGCTTTGCTTTTCTAGAAGGCTTGGATTTATTCCAGACTGGAGATGGTTTCCAAACTGAAACTGCTCCTGAGGATGAAGGATCAGGCTTTTGTTCTTTGTTGAATCTGATCTGTTACTTGTTGCGCTAAAGTTTCCAACCAAAAAGTTGAAGCTGCAGCAACATCCGCCAAAGATATAGCAGGTCTAAGAAGATTACCTGAACACAAATAAGCTTTTCTTAGAAAGGATTCAATTTTCCTATCTAAAGGATCCTTAAAGGAAGTACCATCTGCCGTAGGAATAGTAGTATGTTTAGCAAGGGTAGAGATAGCCCCATCAACTTTAGGGATTTTGTCCCAAAACTCTAATCTGTCAGACGGCACAGGATATAATTGCTTAAAACGTTTAGAAGGAGTAAATGAATTACCCAATTTATTCCATTCCCTGGAAATTACTTCAGAAATAGCACCAGGAACAGGAAAAACTTCTGGAATAACTACAGGAGATTTAAAGACCTTGTCTAAACGTTTAGATCTAGTATCAAGAGGACCAGAATCCTCAATTTCTAATGCAATTAGGACTTCTTTAAGTAAAGAACGAATAAATTCCATTTTAAATAAATATGAAGATTTATCAGAATCAACCTCTGAAACAGAATCCTCTGAACCAGAAGAATCATTAGAATCAGAATGATGATGTTCATTTAAAAATTCATCTGGATAAAGAGAAGTTTTAAAAGACTTTTTATGTTTACTAGAAGGAGGAATAACAGACATAGCCTTCTTAATAGATTCAGAAACAAAATCTCTTATGTTATCAGGAACACTCTGAACATTAGATGTTGATGGAACTGCAACAGGTAATGGTATTTTACTAAAGGAAATATTTTCTGCATTAACAAGTTTGTCATGACATTTAATACAAACAACAGCTGGAGGAACAGCTACCAAAAGTATACAGCAGATACACTTAGCTTTGGTAGTTCCAGCACCAGGCAGTGATTTTCCTGAAGTATCTTCTGACTCAGATGCAACATGAGACATCTTGCAATATGTAAGAGAAAAAACAACATACAAAGCAAAATTGATCAAATTCCTTAAATGACAGTTTCAGGAATGGGAAAAAATGCCAAAGAACAAGCTTCTAGCAACCAGAAGCAATGAAAAATGAGACTTAAATAATGTGGAGACAAAAGCGACGCCCATATTTTTTTAGCGCCAAATAAGACGCCTACATTATTTGGCGCCTAAATGCTTTTGGCGCCAAAAAATGACGCCACATCCGGAACGCCGACATTTTTGGCGCAAAAGAACGTCAAAAAATGACGCAACTTCCGGCGACACGTATGACGCCGGAAACAGAAAAGATTTTTTGCGCCAAAAAAGTCTGCGCCAAGAATGACGCAATAAAATGAAGCATTTTCAGCCCCCGCGAGCCTAACAGCCCACAGGGAAAAAGTAAAATTTTTTAAGGTAAGAAAAAATGATTGATTCAAATGCATTATCCCAAATATGAAACTGACTGTCTGAAAATAAGGAATGTTGAACATCCTGAGTCAAGGCAAATAAATGTTTGAATACATATATTTAGAACTTTATAAAAAAAGCGCCCAACCATAGCTTAGAGTGTCACAGAAAATAAGACTTACTTACCCCAGGATACTCGTCTACATGTTGTAGAAAGCCAAACCAGTACTGAAACGAAAATCAGCAGAGGTAATGGTATATATATAAGAGTATATCGTCGATCTGAAAAGGGAGGTAAGAGATGAATCTCTACGACCGATAACAGAGAACCTATGAAATAGACCCCGTAGAAGGAGATCATTGCATTCAAATAGGCAATACTCTCCTCACATCCCTCTGACATTCACTGCACGCTGAGAGGAAAACCGGGCTCCAACCTGTTGCGGAGCGCATATCAACGTAGAATCTAGCACAAACTTACTTCACCACCTCCATAGGAGGCAAAGTTTGTAAAACTGATTTGTGGGTGTGGCGAGGGGTGTATTTATAGGCATTTTAAGGTTTGGGAAACTTTGCCCCTCCTGGTAGGAATGTATATCCCATACGTCACTAGCTCATGGACTCTTGCTAATTACATGAAAGAAAAGAAGAACCGAGTTTTTCCCATTCATTCTTAATAATGTTCGCCATCTTTATGGTTCCTCAGGTAATTTAGGTTCTGGAATCTCTAAAGTAACCAACACCTCCTTTAGCAGAAAGTGTAAGTGTTCAATCCTAAATCTAAAGTCTGGTTCCTCCGCAGCTGGAGGCTTAGAGGCAGCAGATTCCGACCCAGAAAGAGAATCCTCTGAAGTATCAGAGGCGACTTCATCATCGGATAATCTTGTATCAGATAAACCCAATAAGCTGGTAGATGACCCCTGGGAAGGATAGCAATATTTAACCTTTCGCTTAGCAGTGCGAGGTAAAGTACTAAAGGCCGTAGACACTGCCGTCTGTAACTGTTCAGTAAAGCCTGGCAGTAAAAGGGCCCCTCCAGATGAAGGAATAGGAGTGCTACGGGAAGCTGCATGGGTATTAGTAGATGAATATAGGTCATGCACCTCATGGGACAGAGAATCCTCAGTAGTACTAAACATATTAGCTTTCTTTGATAAGATTGCTTTATCAAGGTATGTGGAAAATAATTGAGCAGACTGGTATACCGTGGCCTACTCACAATATAGACAGGCATTAGCTTTAGGTAAAGAGGGAGTATCCTCTAACGTATCAGAGTCGTCCATAGCTGGAAACTTATAAAAAAAGGACTAAAAACAGAATTTATGTTTACCTGATAAATTACTTTCTCCAACGGTGTGTCCGGTCCACGGCGTCATCCTTACTTGTGGGATATTCTCTTCCCCAACAGGAAATGGCAAAGAGCCCAGCAAAGCTGGTCACATGATCCCTCCTAGGCTCCGCCTACCCCAGTCATTCGACCGACGTTAAGGAGGAATATTTGCATAGGAGAAACCATATGGTACCGTGGTGACTGTAGTTAAAGAAAATAAATTATCAGACCTGATTAAAAAAACCAGGGCGGGCCGTGGACCGGACACACCGTTGGAGAAAGTAATTTATCAGGTAAACATAAATTCTGTTTTCTCCAACATCGGTGTGTCCGGTCCACGGCGTCATCCTTACTTGTGGGAACCAATACCAAAGCTTTAGGACACGGATGAAGGGAGGGAGCAAATCAGGTCACCTAAATGGAAGGCACCACGGCTTGCAAAACCTTTCTCCCAAAAATAGCCTCAGAAGAAGCAAAAGTATCAAACTTGTAAAATTTGGTAAAAGTGTGCAGTGAAGACCAAGTCGCTGCCCTACATATCTGATCAACAGAAGCCTCGTTCTTGAAGGCCCATGTGGAAGCCACAGCCCTAGTGGAATGAGCTGTGATTCTTTCGGGAGGCTGCCGCCCGGCAGTCTCGTAAGCCAATCTGATGATGCTTTTAATCCAAAAAGAGAGAGAGTTAGAAGTTGCTTTTTGACCTCTCCTTTTACCGGAATAAACAACAAACAAGGAAGATGTTTGTCTAAAATCCTTTGTAGCATCTAAATAGAATTTTAGAGCGCGAACAACATCCAAATTGTGCAGCAAACGTTCCTTCTTTGAAACTGGTTTCGGACACAGAGAAGGTACGATAATCTCCTGGTTAATGTTTTTGTTAGAAACAACTTTTGGAAGAAAACCAGGTTTAGTACGTAAAACCACCTTATCTGCATGGAACACCAGATAAGGAGGAGAACACTGCAGAGCAGATAATTCTGAAACTCTTCTAGCAGAAGAAATTGCAACTAAAAACAAAACTTTCCAAGATAATAACTTAATATCAACGGAATGTAAGGGTTCAAACGGAACCCCCTGAAGAACTGAAAGAACTAAATTGAGACTCCAAGGAGGAGTCAAAGGTTTGTAAACAGGCTTAATTCTAACCAGAGCCTGAACAAAGGCTTGAACATCTGGCACAGCGGCCAGCTTTTTGTGAAGTAACACAGACAAGGCAGAAATCTGTCCCTTCAGGGAACTTGCAGATAATCCTTTTTCCAATCCTTCTTGAAGGAAGGATAGAATCCTAGGAATCTTAACCTTGTCCCAAGGGAATCCTTTAGATTCACACCAACAGATATATTTTTTCCAAATTTTGTGGTAAATCTTTCTAGTTACAGGCTTTCTGGCCTGAACAAGAGTATCGATAACAGAATCTGAGAACCCTCGCTTCGATAAGATCAAGCGTTCAATCTCCAAGCAGTCAGCTGGAGTGAAACTAGATTCGGATGTTCGAACGGACCCTGAACAAGAAGGTCTCGTCTCAAAGGTAGCTTCCAAGGTGGAGCCGATGACATATTCACCAGATCTGCATACCAAGTCCTGCGTGGCCACGCAGGAGCTATCAAGATCACCGACGCCCTCTCCTGATTGATCCTGGCTACCAGCCTGGGGATGAGAGGAAACGGCGGGAACACATAAGCTAGTTTGAAGGTCCAAGGTGCTACTAGTGCATCCACTAGAGCCGCCTTGGGATCCCTGGATCTGGACCCGTAGCAAGGAACTTTGCAGTTCTGACGAGAGGCCATCAGATCCATGTCTGGAATGCCCCACAGCTGAGTGACTTGGGCAAAGATTTCCGGATGGAGTTCCCACTCCCCCGGATGCAATGTCTGACGACTCAGAAAATCCGCTTCCCAATTTTCCACTCCTGGGATGTGGATAGCAGACAGGTGGCAGGAGTGAGACTCCGCCCATAGAATGATTTTGGTCACTTCTTCCATCGCCAGGGAACTCCTTGTTCCCCCCTGATGGTTGATGTACGCAACAGTTGTCATGTTGTCTGATTGAAACCGTATGAACTTGGCCCTCGCTAGCTGAGGCCAAGCCTTGAGAGCATTGAATATCGCTCTCAGTTCCAGAATATTTATCGGTAACAGAGATTCTTCCCGAGACCAAAGACCCTGAGCTTTCAGGGATCCCCAGACCGCGCCCCAGCCCATCAGACTGGCGTCGGTCGTGACAATGACCCACTCTGGTCTGCGGAATGTCATCCCTCGTGACAGGTTGTCCAGGGACAGCCACCAACGGAGTGAGTCTCTGGTCCTCTGATTTACTTGTATCTTCGGAGACAAGTCTGTATAGTCCCCATTCCACTGACTGAGCATGCACAGTTGTAATGGTCTTAGATGAATGCGCGCAAAAGGAACTATGTCCATTGCCGCTACCATCAACCCGATCACTTCCATGCACTGAGCTATGGAAGGAAGAGGAACGGAATGAAGTATCCGACAAGAGTCTAGAAGTTTTGTTTTTCTGGCCTCTGTCAGAAAAATCCTCATTTCTAAGGAGTCTATTATTGTTCCCAAGAAGGGAACCCTTGTTGACGGAGATAGAGAACTCTTTTCCACGTTCACTTTCCATCCGTGAGATCTGAGAAAGGCCAGGACAATGTCCGTGTGAGCCTTTGCTTGAGGAAGGGACGACGCTTGAATTAGAATGTCGTCCAAGTAAGGTACTACAGCAATGCCCCTTGGTCTTAGCACAGCTAGAAGGGACCCTAGTACAATTGTGAAAATCCTTGGAGCAGTGGCTAATCCGAAAGGAAGCGCCACAAACTGGTAATGTTTGTCCAGGAATGCGAACCTCAGGAACCGATGATGTTCCTTGTGGATAGGAATATGTAGATACGCATCCTTTAAATCCACCGTGGTCATGAATTGACCTTCCTGGATGGAAGGAAGAATAGTTCGAATGGTTTCCATCTTGAACGATGGAACCTTGAGAAACTTGTTTAAGATCTTGAGATCTAAGATTGGTCTGAACGTTCCCTCTTTTTTGGGAACTATGAACAGATTGGAGTAGAATCCCATCCCTTGTTCTCTTAATGGAACAGGATGAATCACTCCCATTTTTAACAGGTCTTCTACACAATGTAAGAATGCCTGTCTTTTTATGTGGTCTGAAGACAACTGAGACCTGTGGAACCTCCCCCTTGGGGGAAGTCCCTTGAATTCCAGAAGATAACCTTGGGAGACTATTTCTAGCGCCCAAGGATCCAGAACATCTCTTGCCCAAGCCTGAGCGAAGAGAGAGAGTCTGCCCCCCACCAGATCCGGTCCCGGATCGGGGGCCAACATTTCATGCTGTCTTGGTAGCAGTGGCAGGTTTCTTGGCCTGCTTACCCTTGTTCCAGCCTTGCATTGGTCTTCAAGCTGGCTTGGCTTGAGAAGTATTACCCTCTTGCTTAGAGGACGTAGCACTTTGGGCTGGTCCGTTTCTACGAAAGGGACGAAAATTAGGTTTATTTTTTGCCTTGAAAGGCCGATCCTGAGGAAGGGCGTGGCCCTTACCCCCAGTGATATCAGAGATAATCTCTTTCAAGTCAGGGCCAAACAGCGTTTTCCCCTTGAAAGGAATGTTAAGTAGCTTGTTCTTGGAAGACGCATCAGCCGACCAAGATTTCAACCAAAGCGCTCTGCGCGCCACAATAGCAAACCCAGAATTCTTAGCCGCTAACCTAGCCAATTGCAAAGTGGCGTCTAGGGTGAAAGAATTAGCCAATTTAAGAGCATTGATTCTGTCCATAATCTCCTCATAAGGAGAAGAATCCCTATCGACCGCCTTTATCAGCTCATCGAACCAGAAACATGCGGCTGTAGCGACAGGGACAATGCATGAAATTGGTTGTAGAAGGTAACCCTGCTGAACAAACATCTTTTTAAGCAAACCTTCTAATTTTTTATCCATAGGATCTTTGAAAGCACAACTATCCTCTATGGGTATAGTGGTGCGTTTGTTTAAAGTGGAAACCGCTCCCTCGACCTTGGGGACTGTCTGCCATAAGTCCTTTCTGGGGTCGACCATAGGAAACAATTTTTTAAATATGGGGGGAGGGACGAAAGGAATACCGGGCCTTTCCCATTCTTTATTAACAATGTCCGCCACCCGCTTGGGTATAGGAAAAGCTTCTGGGGGCCCCGGCACCTCTAGGAACTTGTCCATTTTACATAGTTTCTCTGGGATGACCAACTTGTCACAATCATCCAGAGTGGATAATACCTCCTTAAGCAGAATGCGGAGATGTTCCAACTTAAATTTAAATGCAATCACATCAGGTTCAGCTTGTTGAGAAATGTTCCCTGAATCAGTAATTTCTCCCTCAGACAAAACCTCCCTGGCCCCATCAGACTGGGTTAGGGGCCCTTCAGAAATATTATTATCAGCGTCGTCATGCTCTTCAGTATCTAAAACAGAGCAGTCGCGCTTACGCTGATAAGGGTTCATTTTGGCTAAAATGTTTTTGACAGAATTATCCATTACAGCCGTTAATTGTTGCATAGTAAGGAGTATTGGCGCGCTAGATGTACTAGGGGCCTCCTGAGTGGGCAAGACTCGTGTAGACGAAGGAGGGAATGATGCAGTACCATGCTTACTCCCCTCACTTGAGGAATCATCTTGGGCATCATTGTCATTGTCACATAAATCACATTTATTTAAATGAATAGGAATTCTGGCTTCCCCACATTCAGAACACAGTCTATCTGGTAGTTCAGACATGTTAAACAGGCATAAACTTGATAACAAAGTACAAAAAACGTTTTAAAATAAAACCGTTACTGTCACTTTAAATTTTAAACTGAACACACTTTATTACTGCAATTGCGAAAAAACATGAAGGAATTGTTCAAAATTCACCAAATTTTCACCACAGTGTCTTAAAGCCTTAAAAGTATTGCACACCAAATTTGGAAGCTTTAACTCTTAAAATAACGGAACCGGAGCCGTTTTTAACTTTAACCCCTTTACAGTCCCTGGTATCTGCTTTGCTGAGACCCAACCAAGCCCCAAGGGGAATACGATACCAAATGACGCCTTCAGAAAGTCTTTTCTAAGTATCAGAGCTCCTCTCACATGCGACTGCATGCCATGCCTCTCAAAAACAAGTGCGCAACACCGGCGCGAAAATGAGGCTCTGCCTATGCTTTGGGAAAGCCCCTAAAGAATAAGGTGTCTAAAAACAGTGCCTGCCGATATTATATATCAAAATACCCAGATAAAATGATTCCTCAAGGCTAAATATGTGTTAATAATGAATCGATTTAGCCCAGAAAGAGTCTACAGTCTTAATAAGCCCTTTTTGAAGCCCTTATTTACGATCGTAATAAACATGGCTTACCGGATCCCATAGGGAAAATGACAGCTTCCAGCATTACATCGTCTTGTTAGAATGTGTCATACCTCAAGCAGCAAGAGACTGCTCACTGTTCCCCCAACTGAAGTTAATTGCTCTCAACAGTCCTGTGTGGAACAGCCATGGATTTTAGTGACGGTTGCTAAAATCATTTTCCTCATACAAACAGAAATCTTCATCTCTTTTCTGTTTCTGAGTAAATAGTACATACCAGCACTATTTTAAAATAACAAACTCTTGATTGAATAATAAAAACTACAGTTAAACACTAAAAAACTCTAAGCCATCTCCGTGGAGATGTTGCCTGTACAACGGCAAAGAGAATGACTGGGGTAGGCGGAGCCTAGGAGGGATCATGTGACCAGCTTTGCTGGGCTCTTTGCCATTTCCTGTTGGGGAAGAGAATATCCCACAAGTAAGGATGACGCCGTGGACCGGACACACCTATGTTGGAGAAACAAAGATAAATTGCACCTTTATACCCCAAATGGCCCAAGAGAGAAACCGCTTCATCTCCAGACACCGCACCATCAGGAAGAAGAGAATCATTGTGACCACACCCGGTCACATGGTGCGCCATGTAGGACCGCCCTGCCCCACTAAAAGCTTGCCAAGCCTAACTGGCTGTCAAAGTGAAAATAAAACCTGTACGTTCCAACATCTGCCTGAGCCACATCTCACACATGTCACAGCATAAACACAATATTAAAAATATGTGATTAATCCCTCCTGTGCAATAATCCCCTTCCGGAGACATTAACCCTCAATTCCATTCAGATAAAAGGAGCCACACGGATACCCTGTCTTCTTGCGTTATCAAATGTGTATAAAAAATTAAACGATCTTACCGGAATCTATGCCATGGAACAGAAACACAGCCTCTCAAGTTTGACAGTCTTGTAGCATCGCTCCTGACATAGACTTGAGTGATAGAAGCATGCAGTGAAACTCGTCAACACTGATTGCTTAGGAGCTGTTAATACGAGTCTGGATGGGTTTGCACAAAGACTCTCCCTGCATCTCCAGACTCTAACATTTGCCAATGCTCTTACTAGAGGGTGACAAGACTACTTAAAACTCCAGTCCCATTTTGAAGAGTACTACCCTCCATAAGGACCTACTCTGTATCTTCTGACACTTCTCTGCCAACCTCCTATGATGAAAGGCAAAAAATGACTGGGAGGTGAGGGGAGTGGGGGGGTATTTAAGCCTTTGGCTGGGGTGTCTTTGCCTCCTACTGGTGGCCAGGTTCAGTAATCCCACAAGTAAGGAATGAAGCTGTGGACTCTCCTCATATTAAGATGGAAACAGAAGAAGCAGTAACACCCTTAGAAGCAAGAGCAGCATTAGAAAGGTCAAAATGCATTAAAATATTAATGCATTTATTTCATAAGTTAACTGGAGATAAAAACCTCAGCTTATTAACAAAAATAATAAACAATTAACACTGGTAGGAAAGTGTTCAGATGACCCAGCTTCTAAAGCAGTTTTTAGGGACTCAAAGGCTTACCCCCTCTGAAAACAACTCTTAAAAACTTACTTATTAAAAAATTATAAAAGCAGAGATGTGGTAGTACACAGGACACTAGTTATCTGAACAGTGTACATAAAAGAGGAGGAGTGTGTCAATCTAGAGTCATATAAAGAAAAAAAAAGTGTGCCAAAACCGTAAAACCATCACGATCACGCACGCAAAACCGAAATCCAGTGTGTGTAAATGTGAGTACATCAAAAAAAGTATGCACAGGGACAAATACAGCCATTAAGTGTTAAAACATGTATGCGGCCTAAAACATAAAACATAATTATAAATACTTAATAATAAAAAAATAAAGGGGAATTACCCAAAAAATATATAACTGTCCCAAGGTCATATACATATATAATAAATATATATATATAACAATAACCAAATAGGCTTTTTAGTGTACCAAATAAAAAATAAAGCACTTACCAATAGGCACTCTACTACTGGAGGAAACCAGTAGGAAGCCAAAACCAGTGCTGAAACATAAGAGCAGAGGATTTGGAATAGGAGTATATCAACGAACCAACAGGAGGAGAATAAGAAAAAGTTCCTGCAACATCCATGGAAAGGCTTGTGACTAGATCCCAAAAGGTAAAATATATGCCACTACCTATGCTCCAAATACATCCCTCCAAGAATCACTGTACTCTGAGGAGAAATGGGCCTCAACTTGTTCCGAGAACCCCTCTCCTCAAAAAAATCAAATGTACATCTTCATTCTTCAACCTCCTACAGTAGAGACAAAGAGAATATTGATGTTCCAGTGAGGTGGGAGGGGTTAACTTGTGTTAAGTAAATGCTCCTGTCATTTTCACTAAACATAAATTACTACTAATGTAAATAAACAGACATAAAATTATACTATTAAGTCATCAAAATTAATCAGTATAGGAAATTTCAGGTTATTCGTCTACACTAGCCACAAAATATATGGAAAGGTTCCCATGAAATACAATATTTCCTTACTAATATCCAAGGTAATTTAGAATTGGACAACAACAATTTCATGGGTTAGGCCTATGAGGCAAATCCAATTATTATTATTATACTTTATTGATAAAGTGTCAACATATTCCGCAGCGCTGACCAGGAGTACTATTCATTTGTATAAGACAATGACATAAAACTTGAGACAAGACAAACTTTTACAAACACATACAGGAGGAATTGAGGGCCCTATTCCTGTGGGAACTTACAATCTAGGAGCCTGTCTTCAGATGGGAAATCAAAGCTGTATAAATTGCTGCACTAGGCTACCCACTTGCATTTAGGTTGCT
Source organism: Bombina bombina (assembly GCF_027579735.1). Taxonomy (NCBI): domain Eukaryota; kingdom Metazoa; phylum Chordata; class Amphibia; order Anura; family Bombinatoridae; genus Bombina; species Bombina bombina. The sequence goes on from NC_069499.1 coordinate 1,251,466,207, forward strand.
GCTATTCAAAGAGATTTGTAGATGTTTATTTCATACAACGATGAGCAAAATAAAATTCCTTTATCATAAAACTTTGTTATAGATATGGAACACAGATAAGTGAAGAGCATGGTCTGTTACAGAATTTATTTAGAACCAGCAGGATAAGGAATTGCTTAATACTGTTATATAAATTCCCAATGGAGTCTATTGGTAACCCCTACAGTTCTTTGGGATTTAAAGGGACACTGAACCCAAAACATTTCTTTTGTGATTCAGATAGAGAATGCAATTTTAAGCAACTTTCTAAATTACTCCTACTATCAAATTGACTTAATTCTCTTGGTATCTTTATTTGAAAAGCAAGAATGTAAGTTTAGATCCCGGCCCATTTTTGGTGAACAACCTGAGTTGTCCTTGCTTATTGGACAGCACCAATAAACAAGTGCTGTCCAAAGTTCTGAACCAACAATTGGCTGGCTTCTTAGCTTAGATGCCTTCTTTTTCAAATAAAGATAGCAAGAGAACGAAGAAAAATTGATAATAGGAGTAAAATAGAAAGTTGCTTAAAATTGCATGTTCTATATGAATCACAAAAGAAAAAATTTAGGTTCAGTATCCCGTTAAATCTAAAAGAGTATGTATTATACAAAAGATATTATATTGCCCATTAACTTTCTTGCAAAGTAACATCAATTATAATAGTGGCAGTCTATAATCTATACTATTTATTTGAACATATAAATAACACAGTATTTTTTAAAATTCTTTGTATAGCATTTTCAGGGAGAAGACATATCAATATGCAATATCAATTATTTTCTCAACATAGGGCTAGATTACAAGTGGCAAACTATTTAGCACTTTCACTTAAGCGCAAACACCGCCAGAAGTAAACTTTTGACGAGTGCAGGTTAGCATGCGCATTATAAGTTGAAAGTAAATGGTTTTGATGTGAGCGAAACCCGATGCACTAACAAACATGTTATCTTCTCTCCATAGACTTCAATGGAGCACACTGGTGAAAAAAACTAACACTTACTTATTGCTCGCACTAACCAGGCACAATGTTTTCGACCACATGCGCTCAACCTGAAGGTAGTTATGAATATTTTACATTCCAATGTTCTTCACAAAGAAAGTCATTTTTATTTTTAAATATATATTTCTATATATCTGATTAATTTAAAAAAAAAAAAAAAATATATATATATATATATATATATTTTTTTTTTAAATACACACAAACTAAAAATTTTATAAAACTGTTTATTTATTTTAATGTTTTAAGGTATTTGAGAGGAAAGGGCTCCAAAGTATATATATATATATATATATATATATATATATATATATATACACATACAGGGAGTGCAGAATTATTAGGCAAATTAGTATTTTGACCACATCATCCTCTTTATGCATGTTGTCTTACTCCAAGCTGTATAGGCTCGAAAGCCTACTACCAATTAAGCATATTAGGTGATGTGCATCTCTGTAATGAGAAGGGGTGTGGTCTAATGACATCAACACCCTATATCAGGTGTGCATAATTATTAGGCAACTTCCTTTCCTTTGGCAAAATGGGTCAAAAGAAGGACTTGACAGGCTCAGAAAAGTCAAAAATAGTGAGATATCTTGCAGAGGGATGCAACACTCTTAAAATTGCAAAGCTTCTGAAGAGTGATCATCGAACAATCAAGCGTTTCATTCAAAATAGTCAACAGGGTCGCAAGAAGCGTGTGGAAAAACCAAGGCACAAAATAGCTGCCCATGAACTGAGAAAAGTCAAGCGTGCAGCTGCCAAGATGCCACTTGCCACCAGTTTGGCCATATTTCAGAGCTGCAACATCACTGGAGTTCCCAAAAGCACAAGGTGTGCAATACTCAGAGACATGGCCAATGTAAGAAAGGCTGAAAGACGACCACCACTGAACAAGACACACAAGCTGAAACGTCAAGACTGGGCCAAGAAATATCTCAAGACTGATTTTTCTAAGGTTTTATGGACTGATGAAATGAGAGTGAGTCTTGATGGGCCAGATGGATGGGCCCGTGGCTGGATTGGTAAAGGGCAGAGAGCTCCAGTCTGACTCTGACGCCAGCAAGGTGGAGGTGGAGTACTGGTTTGGGCTGGTATCATCAAAGATGAGCTTGTGGGGCCTTTTCGGGTTGAGGATGGAGTCAAGCTCAACTCCCAGTCCTACTGCCAGTTTCTGGAAGACACCTTCTTCTGCATCCTTCAAGAAAAACATGATTTTCATGCAGGACAATGCTCCATCACACGCGTCCAAGTACTCCACAGCGTGGCTGGCAAGAAAGGGTATAAAAGAAGAAAATCTAATGACATGGCCTCCTTGTTCACCTGATCTGAACCCCATTGAGAACCTGTGGTCCATCATCAAATGTGAGATTTACAAGGAGGGAAAACAGTACACCTCTCTGAACAGTGTCTGGGAGGCTGTGGTTGCTGCTGCACGCAATGTTGATGGTGAACAGATCAAAACACTGACAGAATCCATGGATAGCAGGCTTTTGAGTGTCCTTGCAAAGAAAGGTGGCTATATTGGTCACTGATTTGTTTTTGTTTTGTTTTTGAATGTCAGAAATGTATATTTGTGAATGTTGAGATGTTATATTGGTTTCACTGTTAAAAATAAATAATTGAAATGGGTATATATTTGTTTTTTGTTAAGTTGCCTAATAATTATGCACAGTAATAGTCACCTGCACACACAGATATCCCCCTAAAATAGCTAAAACTAAAAACAAACTAAAAACTACTTCCAAAAATATTCAGCTTTGATATTAATGAGTTTTTTGGGTTCATTGAGAACATGGTTGTTGTTCAATAATAAAATTAATCCTCAAAAATACAACTTGCCTAATAATTCTGCACTCTCTGTGTATATGTATATATATATATATATATATATATATATATACATATACACACATACATATATATATATATATATATACATATATATATATATATATATATATATATATAGTCCAGTGTAAGAGTGTAAATAAAACAGGAACCTTAAGGGCATATTGGCCGTCAAGTAATATAACTTTACCATGTCTGGGATATTCACTAGATGAGCAGTAATTTCCGTGGGTCTTAGAACCTTGTTCCAATTGGGAACTTGGTCTGATGCATGTAGTCTACATTAATATGACCACTTGGTTTTATTGCTGTCAACCAAGAATGATCTCTATATTTGTGACACAACATTTTTAACAAGTTTTGTTGCATGTAGTGATAAGTATGTAATTCTCTATTGATTCACGCCATCTTTAATATGGTGTGTATTGTCACAAATTATAGAGAAACATTTCTTGATATTGAATTGAGTGCCAGCAAGTTTGCTGCCATTTGAGATATATATATATATATATATATATATATATATATGTGTGTGTGTGTATATTTGAATTAGACAGCACACAGGTGTCTATTTTTGTTGACGCTGTACACGTTTGTACCGGCATTTTGTTGCCTTATATATATTTTTAACATCGTTTGAACTAGTGTGTATATTTTTCCCCTTCTTAGGGTAATTGCAAAACATCTTGCACCGTTTAAATGGTGTGTATATTTCTCTCCTTCTTAGGGTATTTGCAAAACATTTTGCACCGTTTAAATTAGTGTGTATATTTCTCTCCTTCTTAGTGTATTTGCAACACAAATTGTGGAAGGTTTTATGATAAACATGATGAGCAATTGACTGTTTGTACTATTTTGCTTATATATATTTGATACACTTTATCATGTATGTATTTATTACTTTTATATGTTTATTTAAGTGTATTATGTTACATAACACTTTAATACTATCTCTTTTTGACTCTCTATATCCAATCTTAATACTTAGAATTGTTGAATGAGACTGATTCTGCATTAAGGGTTAATCCTAAAGGTGGTGGCTAGGCTTCACAGGCATTGGTTGTATTGATTGACCAATTACTTTCTTGTTAGCGTACTCGCAATATTGCAATATCGCGCTCACTTTAACGTTAGAACGCCACTTGTAAACAAGCCCATAATGGTCAGTGTCAAAGCATTGTTTAATTCAGTGTTTTTCAACTCCAGTCCTCAAGGCCCGAACAAGCCACATTTTCATGACATCTGAACTAGAGCACTGGTGAAATAATAGCTGATCAGCAACCATGGTTACTAACATGATCCCACCCATCAGTTGATTATTTCACCTGTGCTTTAGTTCAGATAACATGAAAATCTGTATTGAGGACTAGAATTAATGTACAGGTGAAATTCGAAAAATTAGAAAATCGTGCAAAAGTTAATTTATTTCACTAATGCAACTTAAAAGTTGAAACTAATATATGAGATAGACTCATTACATGCAAAGCAAGATAGTTCAAGCCGTGATTTGTCATAATTGTGATGATTATGGCTTACAGCTCATGAATACCCCAAATCCACAATCTCAGAAAATTAGAATATAGTGAAAAGGTGCAATATTCTAGGCTCAAAGTTTCCCACTCTAATCAGCTAATTAAGCCATACCACCTGCAAAGGGTTCCAGAGACTTTAAATGGTCTCTCAGTCTGTTTCAGTAGGAATCACAATCATGGGAAAGACTGCTGACCTGACAGTTGTGAAGAAAACCATCATTGACACCCTCCATAAGGAGGGAAAGCCTCAAAATGTAAAAAAGAATTTGGATGTTCCCAAAGTGCTGTATCAAAGCACATTAACAGAAATTTATGTGGAAGGGAAAAGTGTGGAAGAAAAAGGTGCACAAGCAGCAGGGATGACTGCAGCCTGGAGAGGATTGTCAGTAAAAGGCCATTCAAAAGTGTTAGGGACTTTCACAAGAGCCACCACACACAGAAGGATCCTGGACATGGGCATCAAATGTCGTATTCCTCTTGTCAAGCCACTCCTGAACAACAAACGTCAGAAGCGTCTTACCTGGGCTAAAGAAAAACAGACCTGGTCTGTTGCTCAGTGGTCCAAAGTCCTCTTTTCTGATGAGAGCAAATTTTGCATCTCATTTGGAAGCCAAGGACCCAGAGTATGGAGGAAAAAAGGCACACACTGCAAGATGCTTGAAGTCCAGTGTGAAGTTTCCACAGTCTGTGTTGATTTGGGGAGCCATGTCATCTGCTGGTGTTGGTCCACTATGCTTCATTAAGTCCAGGGTCAACGCAGCCTTCTACCAGGAGGTTTTGGAGCACTTCATGCTTCCTTCCGCAGATGAGCTATATGGGGATGCTGACTTCATTTTCCAGCAAGACTTGGCACCTGCTCACACTGCCAAAAGCACCAAAACCTGGTTCAATGACCGTGAGATCACTGTGCTTGATTGGCCAGCAAACTTGCCTGACCTGAAGCCCATAGAGAATCTATGGGGCATTGCCAAGAGAAAGATGAGAGACATGAGACCGAACAATGCAGAAGAGCTGAAGGCTGCTATTGAAGCATCCTGGTCTTCCATAAAACCTCAGCAGTGCCACAGGCTGATAGCTTCCATGCCATGCCGCATTGAGGCAGTAATTGCTGCAAAAGGGGCCCAAACCAAGTACATACAGTATGCATGCTTATACTTTTCAGAGGTCCGATATTGTTCTATGTACAATCCTTGTTTTATTGATTGCATGCAATATTCTAATTTTCTGAGATTGTGGATTTGGGGTTTTCATGAGCTGTAAGCCATAATCATCACAATTATGACAAATCACGGCTTGAACTATCTTGCTTTGCACGTAATGAGTCTATCTCATATATTAGTTTCACCTTTTAAGTTGCATTAGTGAAATAAATTAACTTTTGCACGATATTCTAATTTTTCAAGTTTCATCTGTATGCTGTGATCAGGGTAGCTCTCTCCTATTTTCTGTGTGTCTCTCTCTCCTATCTTCGGTCTCTCTCTCCTAAATTATCCATTTATCTAAGTCACTTCAAACTTAAATAAATGGAATGCATTACTCTGAACAAGCTAAAAAATTGTGTTTTTTTGCTTTTATGTAACTTGGCTCTCTAAATGTTTCTGCTACTTTGTCTCTTTGTAGAGCCAAATATAGGCTCTGTACCACTAATGCACAATAGGAATGTTGTAGGCATTTTCAAAACATTAACAAACACAAATAAAATGCAGGAAGAAAGGGCTTATTTAAATGTATGAAATAGAATGTACTTTTGATAGAAATGAAGGTGCTTTATTTGTTAAATTATAGTGAAGAAATTACTAAACGCATTTACTGTGCTCTGTAATTGTGCAAAATGGTCCAGCGAAGAATTATCAATCCTGAGATTGCATTAGTCTTGGCAAATTCTAACTGCTGAGTTCAAACTGGTGTTACATAGATGTATCCAGAATTAGCCATGGAAAGCGAATTAATGAAAATCATTTTACATTCAATGAAGAAGAAGACTCGAGTTCAGTGTAAACATGAAGGTTAAAACATCAAGAATTCATACTAATTATTTCAAATAAACAATTTAATTTGTCTAAACATACTGAAAATATTACAGGTACTCAAGGTGACATGTTGCCATTCCATACCATTTATTCTAGCTTTTCTAATTGGAATACTTCTTTGCCTCCATTTCATGCTTTCCTTGCTCTGTTAGCAAAAAAGACATTATAAAAAAAGAGAGTCTTACAAAAACATAAATTATGCTTACCTGATAATTTCATTTCCATCGAGGGGAGGAGAGTCCACGGCTTCATTCATTACTGTTGGCTTGACACCCCAACCAAAGGCTTAAATACCTCCCCCATTTCCCTCATTCCCCAGTCATTCTGCAGAGGGAACCAGGAACAGTAGGAGAAATATCAGGGTATAAATGGTGCCAAAAGAGTATTAAATTTAGGTCTGCCCATCGGAGATACGGGTGGGAGCCGTGGACTCTCCTCCCTTCAATGGAAAAAAATTATCAGGTAAGCATAATTTATGTTTTCCATCTAAAGGGGAGGAGCCACGGCATCATTCATTACTTTTAGAAACATATACCCAAGCTCTAGAGGACACTGAATGAAACCGGGAGGGTAAAAAGGCAGACCCTTATCTGAGGGCACCACAGTCTGAAAAACCTCTCTCACAAAAACAACTTCCGCAGAAGCAAAAACTTCAAACTTGTAAAACTTTGTAAAAGTGTGTAAGGAGGACCAGGTAGCCGCCTTACAAATTTGCTCCAAAGAGGCCTTATTCTTGAAGGCCCAAGACGAAGCCACAGCTCTAGTTGAATGAGCCGTGATCCTCTGAGGAGGCTTTTGTCCCGCTGTCTCATAAGTCAAGCGAATCATACTCCTCAACCAAAAAGACAAAGTAGCAGCAGAGGCCCTTTGCCCCTTGCGCTTCCCAGAAAACACCACAAAAAGAGATGTAGACTGTCTGAAATCCTTGGTAGCCTGAAGATAAAACTTCAAGGCACGAACCACAACCAGGTTATGAAGTAACCTCTCCTTTGAAGAAGAAGGGTTAGGACAGAAAGAAAGAACAATTATTTCCTGATTGATGTTACGGTTAGACACCACCTTGGGGAGAAATACCAACCCAGTGCGCAGTACAGCCTTATCCGCATTAAACACCAGATAAGGAGCGTCACATTGCATGGCAGCTAGCTCAGATACTCTGCGTGCCGATGCAATAGCCAACAGGAAGAGGACCTTCCAAGACAGAACCTTAATGTCTATGAAATGCATAGGTTCAAAAGGAACCCTCCGCAAAACCTTAAGGACTAAGTTTAAGCTCCAAGGCAGAGCTGACTGCCTAAAGACAGGTCTGAGTCTAGACAGAGCCTGAACAAAATATTAAATGTCAGGGAACTCAGCGAGTCTTCTATGCAACAAGGCTGATAATGCAGAGATCGGTCCCTTTAAGGAACTAGCGGCAAGACCCTTCTCCAAGCCATCCTGGAGAAAGGACAGAATCCTGGATACCTTCACCTTATGCCAAGGATATCCATGCTTCTCACTCCAGGACAAGTAAGTAGGATCTCCATGCTTCTCACACCAGGACAAGTAAGTCCTCCACACCTTATGGTAGATGCAACGAGTGACTGGCTTCCTTGCCTGAATTAGAGTATCAATCACACTTTCAGAAAAGCCTCTCTTGTCAAACTCCATGCAGTCAGCCTCAGAGACTCTAGATTTTGATGCTGAAAGGGGCCAGGTGACAGCAGATCCCTGTGACAGGGTAACCTCTATGACTGAGAGGATGACATCCCCACCAGATCCGCAAACCACGTCCTTCTCGGCCACGAAGAAGCAATCAGAATGGCTGCAGCCCGCTCCTGTTTGATGCGAGCCACTATGTGAGGTAGAAGTGGTAACGGAGGAAAAATGTAAGCTAGGCTAAATCCCCAAGAAATCACTAAGGCATCTATCAGCTCTGCCTGGAGATCCGTGGACCTCGTCCCGTATGGAGGTAGTTTGCAATTGAGTCTGGACACCATGAGATCTATCTCCGGTGTTCCCCTTATGTGACAAATCTCTGCAAACACTTCAGGGTGAAGAGATCATTCCGCCGGATGGAAGGACTGTCTGTTTCCCAGTTGTCCACACCCAGAATGTGAATCGCTGAGAGTGAGCAGTCGTGGGACTCTTCCCACTCCAGAATCCGAGATACCTTCCTCATCGCGAGGGAGCTCCTCGTACCCCCCTGATGTTTGATGTAAGCCAACGAGGTAATGTTGTTGGTCTGGAATCTGATGAAACTGACCAACCCCAGAGAAGGCCAAGCCTTCAGAGCATTGTAGATTGCTCGTAATTCTAGGATGTTGATCGGAAGGAGAGACTCCTCCCTGGACCACTTTCCTTGTGCCTTCCTGGCACCCCAAACAGCTCCCCATCCTGACAGACTGGCTTCCGCGGTCACAATCTCCCAGGATGGTCTCAAGAAAGATGTCCCCATGGACAGTTGCTCCGGACGAATTCACCAAGAGAGGGAGTTGAGTCCAAGCATCCAGTGATATCAGCTGTGATAGATCTGAATGATCGCCGTTCCACTGTCTCAACATGCACAATTGAAGAGATATGAGGTGGAACCTGGCGAATGGGATGACATCTATGCTTGACATCATGAGACCTATCACCTCCATACATTGAGCCACCGATGGGCTTGAGTAGGACTGAAGGGCAAGACAGGTGGACGCAAGCTTCCTGCGCAGCAATGAGAAATTCTGTAAGAAATATCTTCATGGACATAGAGTCTATTATCGTGCCTAGGAACTCCACCCTGTTGCTGGGAACCAGGAAACTCTTTCCTGAGTTGATCTTTCAACCGTGAGATTGGAGCAGAAGAAGAAGAGCCCTCGAATGATACTTTGTGAGGCTGAGCGACGGCGCCTGAACCAGGATGTTGTCCAGGTAAGGCGCCACCGCAATGCCCCTGGATCTGGCCACTGCAAGCAGCGCCCCCAGAATCTTTGTGAAGACTTTTGGGGCCGTTGCCAGACCAAAAGGAAGGGAAGTGTTGGTCCAGAAATGCAAATCTTAGGAACCTGAAGTGGTCCCTATGGATTGGCACATGAAGGTAAGCGTCCTTCAAGTCTATAGTCGTCATGAACTGTCCCTCTTGAATTAGGGGCAGAATAGAACTGATCGTTTCCATTTTGAACGATGGAACACTCAGAAACTTGTTTAAACACTTTAGGTCCAGAATCGGGCAGAATGTGCCCTCCTTCTTTGGAAACACAAAAAGGTTGGACCCCTTTCGGCTTGGGGTACTGGTACGATAACCCAGAGAGAGGCAAGATCTCTCACACACTCTAGAAAGGCCTCTCTCTTCTCCGGTCTTGAAGACAGGTTTGACAGGAGGAATCTGCACTCGGGCGGATGGGATCTAAACCCTATCCTGTAACCCTGGGAGATAACATCTAGCACCCAAACATCCTGCAATCATGTGTCTGAGAATAGAGATAATCTGCCCCCTACGTGATCCGGAGAACGGTCGGGGGCTGTCCTTCATGCCGGTTTCATCTCAGTGGGCTTCTTGCTCTGCTTGGACTTATTCTAAGATTGAGACGGCTTCTAAGATCCCTTGGACTGTTCCACTTTTGAGGAGGGTTGCTGGCACTGGGTCTTGTCCGCACGAAAGAGACGAAAAGTAGATTCCTTAGGCTCAGCCTTCTTATCCTGCGGAAGGAAAGCTCCCTTTAACCGTGGATATAATCAAATCCAATCCTGGACCGAACAGGATCTTTCCTTGAAAAGGCAGGGACAACAGCCTCGCTTTAGAGGTCATGTATGCAGACCAAGATTTTAGCCACAGAGCCCTGTGCGCAAAAACAGAAAAACCTGACACCTAGATATTCAGGTGAATAATTTGCATATTAGCATCACAGATGAAAGAATTGATGACCTTCAGCGCCTTAATCTTCTACTGTATCTCTCCCCCTCGAACATTTCACACAGGGATTCACAACAATATGTTGCAGCTCCTGGCTGAAAAACAAACCCTGTGTGCTGAAACATCTTTCTCATCTTTTTTTTTTTTTTTCCAGCTTTTTATCCATGGGCTCTTTAAACGACAAACTATCCGAGGGGAATAGTTATCCGCTTCTCAAGCATAGAAATGGCACCATCCACCTTAGGGATGGTCCCCCGTCTGGAAAGGGGAACAGCTTTTTAAAAGAAGAAGGGGAAAAGGACGACCCTAATCACTCCCATTCATTCTTAATAATATTTGCCATCTTAATGGGAACCGGAAAACACTGTGGCACTACCCTGTCCTCGTATATTTTGTCAAGCTTAGGAATCGCAGGTTCCTCCGGTATCTAAGGTTCCAGAACCTCCAGAGTAGCAAGCACCTGCTGTAGCAGAAAGTGCAGATTCTTCATGTAGACCTATAACCAGGCTCCTCCACCGCCGGAGGTTTAGATGCCACGGACTCTGACCCAGAAGGGGCCTCCTCTGAAGAATCAGAGTGGGCCTCGTCATCGTATAGAGCCTCTGGATCAGCCATCGGCATGGACAAAACCTGGGCTGGGCCGCTATGATAAACCATATGCTTGCGCTTAGCAGAACGTGGTAAGGCATGGATCAGTTTCGAAACCACCAATTCCAGTTGGCCAGCAAAGTCTGACGGTCAACGAATCTCTCCTGAAGGAGTAACGGTTAGACCCCGGGGCGCTGCATGTGCAATCAGAGATGAATGTAAGGAACGCTCCTCCTGGGACGAAGAACCCTCAGAGGTGGACGGCTCAGAAGTACTAGACATCTGTTTACATTTAGATGTTGTAACTTTATCAAGGCATGTTGAACATAGTTGAGCAGGCTGATCTACCAGAACCTTCTCACAATAAACACAGGAATGAGACTTTGTTAAAGAAGGAGAGCCCTCCAACGCGTCAGAGTCCTCCATCGCTTGCGCGTTTGGGAAGACTAACTTTATTTATAAAAAAAAGGCACCTTGATACCACCAATGGCCGGGGAAACTCACCACCTCCTAGGACCCGGACTACAGAAACCGCTAGGTCTCCTGCGCCACAGATCAACAGAGAGTATAGATAGCCACACCCAGGCACATGGAATGCCTGGCAAGACTGCCCCTGTACTAGGGAAAAACATGCTAAAAAATGGCAGCGCAAAATTTCCACAAGTAACCTGACAGTTCCAAACATTGCCAGAGCCTCATCTCGCACATAACGCAGCAATGACACAATAAACAATATCATGTATAAACCCCCCTGTTCAATAATCCCCCTTCCAGGAATATTAACCCTTGATTCTGTAAAGATAAAAAGGCGCCACCTGTCTTCTATGTTATCATTATTAATACAAAATGAAATAATCTTACCAGAATCTACGCCGTGGAACAGGAACACGGCCCTTCAAGTGTGACAGGTTAGTAGCCTTGCTCCTGACATGGACTTGAGTGAAGAAAGCAGGCAGCGAAACTTGTCAACGCTGCTTGCTTATGGAGTTGTTAATATGAGTCGGGATCGTTTCGCAGAAAGACTCTCCCTGCATCTCCAGACTAACTTTCGCCCAGGCTCTCACTGAGAGGCTGTCAGGACTACTTAAAACTCCAGTCCCAATGCGAAGAGTACTACCCTCCATAAGAGACTACTCCGAAACTCCGGCACTCCTCTGCCATCCTCCTGTGACGAAAGGCAAAGAATGACTGGGGGATGAGGGAAGTGGGGAGGTATTTAAGCCTTTGGCTGGGGTGTCTTTGCCTCGTCCTGGTGGCCAGGTTCGTAATTCCCAACAGTGATGAATGAAGCTGTGGACTCTCCTCCCCTTTAGATGGAAATTATGTTTTTTGAGATCTAGGTACATTACAATATTGATAGTTATAGCACACCATTTCTCAGCCACTGCTGAGAAACGCATTGCAAATAACCAAGGCTATCTTTTTTTTTTTTTTTTTTTTTTTTTAAGTATTTTATTTTGGCTGACATAACGATTTGTGTGAATATTTTTGAAAATTTTATTTCACATTAATTGCCCCAGCAAATCTCCTAGTACAGTCAGCTTGCCCTACCCAGGTCCTGAACCAAAAATGGGTCGGCTCCTAAGCTTACAATCCAGCTTTCTCACATAAAGATACCAAGAGAATGAAGAAAAATTATAATAGAAGTAAATTAGAAAGTTGCTTAAAATTGCATGCTCTATCTGAATCATAAAAGAAAAAGATTTGGTTTCATATCCCTTTAACACCAGTCTACCCTTTGGTGCCATCACACTTGTTAGTTAATACGATTAGTGAATCTACATTAATTTGTAACAATACAAGTTTACGCCATATGGTGTCCCTTTGCTTTCCATGTTTTCAAGAATTGATGATCGCGACCTTGATGATTAGAAATGGAGCAGCCTGAGCATTTTGTTTTGGCGCTCCTTAAAATATAACCCTCTTTTTTTTATTATTATTTCTGTGTATCTTCATAGGACAAAAAAAAAACCTTCCCAGGAAGGTGACATACTGCAACTTATTCAATAATCCTGGGAGACTATATTTAGAACCCAGGGGTCCTGAACAGACTGAGACCAAGCTTACCAGAAGGAAGCTTAACATGCCCCCTTCAAGAGACTCTGGATCATGGGCCGCACCTTCATGGAAGCTGAGATAAGGGAATAGATATCTTGGACTGCTCAGACTTGTTCCAGTGCTTCAAACCAAAACAGAGGAACCTGCTCCAGAGTAAAGGAATCTTATTTCTGTGGTCTGTTCTGATGAAAGGGACAAAAAAAAAAAAAAAAAAAAGATTAAATTAAAATTTACCCCTGGAGTTAGATTAGAGATAATAGAATACAAACCAGAACCAAATAACATATTTCTCTGAAAACAAAGAGAAAAAATGACTAGATTTAGAACCCATATGAGCAGACCAACACTTAACCATAAAGCCCTTTAGAAACTACTGCGAAATACATGTTTTATCATAAAATGTAATGATGACAAAAAAAGCATCACAAATGAAAGCATTACCTGCTTATTTAAAAACCCTACTATGGAAGGATTCTAGCTTCCAAAGGAATTGTGATATGAAAAGCTAGAGTAGATAGAGATAGCCCCATCTACTTTGGGAATATTTTCCCAAAAAATTTACATTGGAGGCTGGAAAAGGATACATTTTCTTAAACATGGCAGAAGGATTAAAAGGAATACCTGATTTAGCCCAATCTCTGTAAATAATCTCAGAGACTGCATCAGGTATAGGAAAAACATCAGGGGATTGCCCCATAGGTATAAAAACAGGCTTGCCCCCGTCTACTTTAGGACCTTAACCTCTAAAGTAATGAAGGTGCTCAATGTAAATGAAAAAGTATCTATTTCAGATTCATGATCAGAGGTATACCACTAATCATCAAAACCAAACCTCTTCCTTTGAGGAGATCTCAGCTTCATGACTAGAAACATTAAAGGGACATGAAACCCAATTTTTTTCTTTCATGATTTAGAAAAAGCATGCAATTTTAAACAACTTTCTAATTTACTTCTATTATCTAAATTCACTCTTTTGATATTCCTTGCTGGAAAGCATATCTAGATAGGCTCAGTAGCTTCCGATTGGTGGCTGCACACAGATGCCTCGTGTGATTGGCTCACCCATGTGCATTGCTATTTCTTCAGCTAAGGATATCTAAAGAATTAATATAAGTAAATTGGAATGTTGTTTAAAATTGTTTTCTCTATCTAAAATTGTTTTCTCTATCATGAAACAAAAATTTGGTGTTTAATGTCCCTTTAACCTCAGAAGGCATAGAGCTAGTAGATGGTACATTTTTACCTGACCTTTTACGCTTACTTGAGGGAGGAATGACCACTAACATTTCAGACACAGTAGACTGTATAAAATCCTTGACTCCAGGAATCAGTAGGATTCTTCTGTAAGAAACAAACAGAAGAAGCAGTAACATCCTTAGAAGCAAGAGCAGCGTTAAAAATATCAAAATGCATTAAAATATTAATGCATTTAATTCATAAGTTAGCTGGAGATAAAAACCATAGCTTATTAACAAAAATAATATAAACAATTAACACTGGTAGGAAAGTGTTCAGATGACCCAGCTTCTAAAGCAAATTTTAGGGAAAGAGTAAGAAGACTTACACCCCCCCCCCCCTCTGAAAACAACGCTTAAAAACGTACTAATTAAAAAAAAATTAAAAGCAGAGATGTGGTAGTACACAGGACAATAGTTAACTGAACAGCGTCATTAAAAGAGTAGGAGTGTGTCAATCTGGCATCATATAAAGAAAAAAAGTGTGCCAAAAACGTAAACTATTACGTTGACGCACACAGGACCAAAATCCAGCGTGCGTGAATGTGAGTGTATAAAAAAAAAGTACGCACAGGGAAAAATCCAGAGTGCGTTTATAAATATATGCATGCAAAAAGCCATTAAGCTTTAAAAATTTTCCTGGCCTAAAACATAAGACATAATTATAAATACTTAATAATAAAAAAATAAAGGGGGATTTCCTAAAAAATATATAACTATCCCAAGGTCATATATATATATATATATATATATATATATATATATATATATATATATATATATATATATATATATATATATATATATCAATCAATAACCAAATAAAAAATAAAGCACTTACCAAAAGGCACTCTACTACTGGAGAAAACCAGTAGGAAGCCAAAACCAGTGCTGAATGTAACAGCAGAGGATTTGGAATAGGAGTATATCAACGAACCAACAGGAGAAGGAAAAGGATAAGTTCCTGCAACATGAAAAGGCTTGTGACTAGGTGAAAAAAAAGGTGAAATATATGCCACTACCTATACTCAAAATACATCCCTCCAAGAATACCTGTATTCTGAGGGGAAATGGGTCTCAACTCATTCTGAGAACCCCTCTCCTTAAAAAAATCAAATGCACATCTTCATTTTTCAATCTCTTACAGTGAAGACAAAGACAAAACTGAGGTTCCAGTGATGTGAGAGGGGTTTTATAGAGCTTTTGGGGTTTTGAAATCTTTGCCACCACCTAGTGGCAGGGAAGAGTAATTCCCAGAAGTAATGGAATGTGGACTCTCACCACCTACATGAAACAAATAATCTTTATTTGATCATCCAAAAAAAGCAAAAAACATAATTTATGCTTACCTGATAAATTTATTTCTCTTGTGGTGTATCCAGTCCACGGATCATCCATTACTTGTGGGATATTCTCCTTCCCAACAGGAAGTTGCAAGAGGATCACCCACAGCAGAGCTGCTATATAGCTCCTCCCCTAACTGCCATATCCAGTCATTCGACCGAAGACAAGCAGAGAAAGGAGAAACCATAGGGTGCAGTGGTGACTGTAGTTTAAAATTAAAAAAAAAATTCCTGCCTTAAAATGACAGGGCGGGCCGTGGACTGGATACACCACAAGAGAAATAAATTTATCAGGTAAGCATAAATTATGTTTTCTCTTGTAAGGTGTATCCAGTCCACGCATCATCCATTACTTGTGGGATACCAATACCAAAGCTAAAGTACACGGATGAAGGGAGGGACAAGGCAGGTACTTAAACGGAAGGTACCACTGCCTGTAAAACCTTTCTCCCAAAAATAGCCTCTGAAGAAGCAAAAGTATCAAATTTATAGAATTTTAAAAAGGTATGAAGCGAAGACCAAGTCGCCGCCTTGCAAATCTGTTCAACAGAAGCCTCATTTTTAAAATCCCATGTGGAAGCCACAGCTCTATTAGAATGAGCTGTAATCCTTTCAGGAGGCTGCTGGCCAGCAGTCTCATAAGCTAAGCGGATTATACTTCTTAGCCAAAACAAAAGAGAGGTTGCCGAAGCCTTTTGGCCTCTCCTCTGTCCAGAGAAGACAACAAACAAAGCAGATGTTTGACGAAAATCTTTAATAGCTTGTAAATAATACTTTAAAGCACGAACCACGTCAATATTGTGTAATAGACGTTCCTTCTTTGAAGAAGGATTAGGACACAATGATGGAACAACAATCTCCTGATTGATATTCTTATTAGATACCACCTTAGGTAAAAACCCAGGTTTGGTACACAGAACTACCTTATCTGCATGGCAGATCAGATAAGGAGAATCACATTGTAAGGCAGATAACACGGAAACTTTACGAGCCGAGGCAATAGCTACCAAAAAAAGAACTTTCCAAGTTAAAAGCTTGATATCTATGGAATGAAGAGGTTCAAACGGAACCCCCTGAAGAACTTTAAGAACCAAATTCAAACTCCAAGGTGGAGCAACAGGTTTAAACACAGGCTTGATTCTAACTAAAGCCTGACAAAATGCCTGAACGTCTGGAACATCCGCCAGACGCTTGTGCAAAAGAATAGACAGCGCAGAAATCTGTCCCTTTAAGGAACTAGCCGACAATCCTTTCTCCAATCCTTCTTGGAGAAAAGATAATATCCTGGGAATCCTGACCTTACTCCATGAGTAGCCCTTGGATTCAAACCAATAAAGATATTTACGCCATATCTTATGATAGATTTTCCTGGTGACAGGCTTTCGTGCCTGAATTAAGGTATCAATGACTGACTCGGAGAAACCACGCTTTGATAAAATCAAGTGTTCAATCTCCAGGCAGTCAGCCTCAGAGAAATTAGATTTGGATGGTTGAAAGGACCTTGAAGTAGAAGGTCCTGTCTCAGCCGCAGAGTCCATGGTGGAATGGATGACATGTCCACCAGATCTGCATACCAAATCCTGCGTGGCCACACAGGCGCTATCAAGATCACCGATGCTCTCTCCTGCTTGATTTTGGCAATCAGACGAGGGAGCAGAGGAAACGGTGGAAACACATAAGCCAGGTTGAAGGACCAAGGCGCTGCTAGAGCATCTATCAACGCTGCCTTGGGGTCCCTGGACCTGGATCCGTAACAAGGAAGCTTGGCGTTCTGGCGAGACGCCATGAGATCCAGTTCTGGTTTGCCCCAACGATGAATCAATTGTGCAAACACCTCCGGATGGAGTTCCCACTCCCCCGGGTGAAAAGTCTGTCGACTTAGAAAATCCGCCTCCCAGTTCTCTACACCTGGGATATGGATAGCTGATAGGTGGCAAGAGTGAAACTCTGCCCAGAGAATTATCTTTGAGACTTCTAACATCGCTAGGGAACTCCTTGTTCCCCCTTGATGGTTGATGCAAGCCACAGTCGTGATGTTGTCCGACTAAAATCTGATGAACCTCATTGTCGCTAGCTGAGGCCAAGCCTGAAGAGCATTGAATATCGTTCTCAGTTCCAGAATGTTTATTGGAAGGAGTGTCTCCTCCTGAGTCCACGATCCCTGAGCCTTCAGAGAGTTCCAGCCTGCCCCCCAGCCTAGAAGGCTGGCATCTGTCGTTACAATTGTCCAATCTGGCCTGCGAAAGGTCATTCCCTTGGACAGATGGACCCGAGATAGCCACCAGAGAAGAGAATCCCTGGTCTCTTGATCCAGATTTAGTAGAGGGGACAAATCTATGTAATTCCCATTCCACTGACTGAGCATGCATAGTTGCAGCAGTCTGAGATGTAGACGTGCAAACGGCACTATGTCCATTGCCGCTACCATTAAGCCGATTACTTCCATACACTGAGCCACCGAAGGGCGAGAAGTGGAATAAAGAACACGGCAGGAATTTAGAAGTTTTGATAACCTGGACTCTGTCAGGTAAATCCTCATTTCTACAGAATCTATTAGAGTTCCCAGAAAGGAGACTCTTGTGAGAGGGGATAGAGAACTCTTTTCCTCGTTCACCTTCCACCCATGCGACCTCAGAAATGCCAGAACTATGTCCGTATGAGACTTGGCAATTTGGAAATTTGACGCCTGTATCAGAATGTCGTCTAAATAAGGGGCCACTGCTATGCCCCGCGGTCTTAGGACCGCCAGAAGTGACCCCAGAACCTTTGTAAAGATTCTTGGGGCTGTAGCTAACACAAAGGGAAGAGCTACAAACTGGTAATGCCTGTTCAGGAAGGCAAACCTGAGAAACTGATGATGATCTTTATGTATCGGAATGTGAAGATAAGCATCCTTTAAATCCACTGTAGTCATGTATTGACCCTCCTGGATCATAGGTCTTATGGTACGAATAGTCCCCATCTTGAATGATGGAACTCTGAGGAATTTGTTTAAAATCTTGAGATCTAAAATTGGTCTGAAGGTTCCCTCTTTTTTGGGAACCACAAACAGATTTGAGTAAAATCCCTGTCCTTGTTCCTCCTGTGGAACAGGATGGATCACTCCCATAACTAGGAGGTCTTGAACACAGTGTAAGAATGCCTCTCTCTTTATCTGGTTTGCAGATAATTGTGAAAGGTGAAATCTCCCTTTTGGAGGAGAAGCTTTGAAGTCCAGAAGATATCCCTGGGATACAATTTCCAACGCCCAGGGATCCTGGACATCTCTTGCCCAAGCCTGGGCGAAGAGCAAAAGTCTGCCCCCTACTAGATCCATTACCGGATAGGGGGCTGATACTTCATGCTGACTTAGGGGCAGCAGCAGGCTTTTTGGCCTGCTTACCTTTGTTCCCTGATGAAGTGCTTGTTGTAAAGCAGGAAACGCGTCGGATGCAGCACCTGTGTGCTGAGGTTGTATGCATAACAAAAGTGTGCCTTCTATAACTGAAACTTTTAACTAAATTTTCAATAAATATTTAATTTTACAATTAACATTGGTACAGCCTGCAAATTTCTTTCCAAACCCCTTTACTTGGACTGTACCTTTGTTCCATGTCTGGTTAGGTCTCCAGACCGACTTGGACTGGGAAAAAGTTCCCTCTTGTTTTGCATTAGAGGAAGTTGATGGTCTCATTCTTAAAAAGGTATAAAAGAGAGACCTCGATTAAGGACAGACATTTCACTTTTACTCAATTCCCTTGAGCTAAGGTTAAAGATGATATTTACAGGATTGGGTTACCAAACTAGATAACATGGTAACTAAATACAGGAATGAGTTAATAATGTTTAAAAATAAGAAACTAAACACAGTAGAAAATGATTATAGGGATAGACATGTTTATCGTTGGTTATATGGTAAGGATGAATTGCCCAGACACAAACGTAGAAACACACGTGGTAGGAACACACTCAGTATTGTTGATAGCAGTGGGGGGGATTCATCTGGCAATGAGAGTTCAGGGGCCAATGCAAAAGGGACCTCACAACAGCTGTCTTTTTCTGGGGTGGCTACGAGATCAGCGGCAAAGCCGCCGTTACCCGGCCAGAGGGATATAAAAGAAAGAGAAGACCACACAATAGGCGAGGGAGACACACGCAAAAAAGTAACAAAGAAAAAGTAAATATCATCTTTAACCTTAGCTCAAGGGAATTGAGTAAAAGTGAAATGTCTGTCCTTAATCCAGGTCTCTCTTTTACACCTACCCCTAAGTGTGACACTTTTAACACTATGGTAGATATTCATAAGTTTCAGAGACAACTAAAACTAAAAGAATTTTTTAAGAATGAGACCATGGGACCATTGTCCACATTCAGGAAACCATCTTCTTTTGAACCTCCTGGAACACATCACTCTATCAGGGGATTCACAAGAATGATATGCCATGACATCAATAACTCTAAAACAGACACAATATATCCCAATTTAAATGCTGAGGAAAGATTAGCAATTAAATCGCTGAGAGATGATAATTCAATTATCATCCGCCCAGCGGATAAAGGTGGCTCTATAGTCATACAGGATTATACTAACTACAGGGCAGAAGCTCTACGTCAGCTTTCGGACACAGGAGTATACTTGAAACTTAAAGGTAATCCAACAGCCACGTATAAAAGAATTATAGACCAACAGATACGTATGGGTCTGGAATCAGGGATACTCTCTGAACAGGAAACCAATTTTTTAATTACTGACCATCCTAAGATTCCAGTGCTATACTTGTTGCCAAAAGTGCACAAGACTCTAGAAAATCCCCCTGGCAGACCGATTGTGTCTGCCAGGGATTCTCTATTATCCAGTCTATCTATGTTCATTGATTTCCATCTACAACCTGTAGTTAAAGGCATCCCTGCATATCTACAGGACTCAGCAAGTTTGATACAAACTCTTAGGAGTTGCACTGATCTAAATGTAGATGATTTGCTGGTCACCATGGATGTTGACAGTCTATACACTTCCATCCTTCATGAGGGGGGAGTGAGGGCTGTCAGATCCATGGTGACTGGCAATCCTCTTTATGAAGGGCCACCTGTGGAATTTTTGTGTGAACTAATTATGTTATGTTTAGACAAGAACTATTTCAGGTTTGAACGTGACTACTACTTACAGATCTCTGGGACAGCCATGGGTTCAAACATGGCACCCTCATATGCAAATTTGTACATGGCATGGTATGAACAGCAGGCCATGAAACCTCATGCCCATCCCCACATCAGGTACTATGTACGTTACATTGATGACGTGTTCCTGGTGTGGAGAGGGGATGCGATTGAGTTGGAGCAATGGGTGTCAGGTTTGAACTCCATGGACTGTCCCATCAGATTTAAACTTGAGTACAGTGATACGGAGGTACATTTTTTGGACCTTAATATAATTAAGGTATTAAATGATGAACAGTGTATGTTTGGTACTTCTTTATATACTAAGGAAATTGACCGTAATTCTTTATTGGAAGCTAACAGCTTTCACCCTAGGCACCAAAAAACAGGGCTTATTAAATCACAACTCACTAGGGTCATCCGCAACGACAGTGATGTACCCACGATGTTAAAACAACTGGATGAGATGGAGGAGAAGCTGGTAAAGAGGGGTCATGACAGTAGAGTGGTCCATAACATAAGAGTGGAGTTATTGGAACGCACGGCCACCAATGTGAATAAAGCAAAACACATTACCACAACTCAACAGAACTTTATCAGCACTTATACTCCTATGAGTATGAAATTGACCAGATCTGTACGTCAACACTGGTCAATCCTGGAAACGGATACGACGCTCCCTTTCTATGGAAGAGGAAAAAGGAATGCAGAGTCTTCAAGGTAGATGAAATGAAGTATTTATTAGGAGCAGGCTTATCTTCAGACACAGGTAAGCTCCTATCTTACGCGTTTCGCGCATGAGCACATGCGCTTCATCAGAGATAATGGTCTCTGCTGGTCAGGGTCTCTATAAAGGTGTAGGTAACCAATCAGAAAAGGTGTCATGTTAACCCTTAAGGTGTGTGAAAACCTACACAATTTGGTTTTCTAATGACATGGTGTACACCTGGCCTAGAGGTCCCGAGCAGCAGATTACATTCTTGAACAGATAATATGCTATACAGAAATATGAATGCATTATGCATGAACAAACAATTTTCCAATAATTAATTTATCAATAGTTAACTTTGATGCTGTTGCAATGCTTTTATGATGTTATAAAGATTAGTGGAGATGATAGTTTAGTGCATTTAAAAGAGAGCTGTAAGTGAAAATATGTGTATTTGTGTACAAATATTTTCCCTTTTTTTTATATTTTTTTGAATTATGAAATAAGGCAGTTGTATAAAAACATGTTTAGACTTTGACTGCTTGTATTAAGGTAAGCCAAGATGACCACATACAGAATGAATATATTGTATTGCTCTCTATAAGGTCCCGCCATGTGTTTCATTCTTTTTAAAGTATGTATTTTTTAAGGCAGTTACACAAAGGCATAGTAAACTTTATCAATTTGTGTTAAAGTGGACCTTACATGGTCACTAACAAAGAGAAAGCATTATGTGGCTGTCTGCAAAGCCATAGTCATATATAACAACTATTATTTTATTTTACTCTCTATAAAGCAGCAGCAATAAAAAATCATGATGATACATTAAAATGATTAATAACATTTTTAGGACGTTATGGTAGTATCTAAAAATTAGCACTCTATTAGCTAGGGGGTTCTGTGTGAGCCCCTGGCTGATGTGATATTATATATAATATATTTCACATAATTAGTTATGAAACTGTAAAAAGGACTAACTAATAGTCCTAATTTACTAATGTGTTTTTGAATCTAACCCTAAAGATAGAATACTGGGTTATGTTAAGGCATTGGTTCATAACTAGATGGTTTTAACAGTGCTAAGATAAAAAAATATAAGGCAAATGGATGGGTTATGTTAAAAACATTTTCTCATGACATAGTTTATGAAAAATTCTTTTTTAATTCTTTCTTTGAGTCATTTTTTTTTTTTTTTCTCTTTTTTTAATTTGGGAGGGATGGGTTATGCTTAAATTAGTAAAGCATAGACAATTTTAGCAAACCTTTGGTGGGAATGAGGAAGAGAGAGGGAGAGTAGTGTACTATATTGAAATAACCTTAAAGGGACAGTCTACACCAGAATTTTTATTTTTTTAAAAGATAGATAATCCCTTTATTACCCATTCCCCAGTTTTGCATAACCAACACAGTTATATTAATATACTTTTAACCTCTGTGATTATCTTGTATCTAAGCCTCTGCAAACTGCCCCTTTATTTCAGTTCTTTTGACAGACTTGCAGTCTAGCCAATCGGTGCCTGCTCCCAGATAACTTCACGTGCACGAGCACAGTGTTATCTATATGAAATATGTGAACTAACACCCTCTAGTGGTGAAAAACTGTTAAAACGCATTCTGAAAAGAGGTGGCCTTCAAGGTCTAAGAAATTTGCATATGAACCTCCTAGGTTAAGCTTTCAACTAAGAATACCAAGAGAACAAAGCAAAATTGGTGATAAAAGTAAATTGGAAAAATGTTTAAAATTACATGCTCTATCTGAATCATGAAAGTTTATTTTGGCCTAGACTGTCCCTTTAAGGCCTATGTATATGCTATAGGAGCTAACAGGTTAAACCCTATAGTAAATATGGATATTGAAGGATTTAGTAATATTTGTATCCATGTTATTGGAGAACCTAAGGACTGATGTGGTATATATATATATAGTGTGTTAATATTGATCTTGTCTATAAATTTTGTATGCTATGTTACTGAAATATATCTTGTTTACTCTATATATAGATTGACATCATATCTTTTATTCATGCCTTGTGGTGTTCTAGTTTGTAACATGAATATCCAATATACTTCTCTTTTGGACAGCATCTTGTTTCTGTCACCCCCTAGTGGATTATTTGATATATGTTCTATGGCTTTAAATGTGAAATGGCTAAGTCTGTTATCATGTGTGTGAAAATGTTTGGCCACTGGTGTCCTAGGGAGTTCCTCTTCTATTGATAAGAGGTGTTCTCTTATGCGGTCCTTCAATGGACGTGTCGTGATCCCTATGTATTGTTGTTGGCAGTGTGTACATGTGATTAGGTATATTACATGGGTGGACGTGCAGTCCATTCTATTAGTTATTGGATATGTTTTGTGTGTCTCTGAGGAACTGAACGTTAGGCATTTTTCAGTATATTTGCAACTTTTGCATGGTACATGGCCACATCTGTAATTGCCTTTGGAGGGACTTAGCCATTTAGTGGTTGGTGAAATTTTGTTATGAAATTTGTGTGTGATCTTATCACGTATGGTTGGTGCTTTTTTGGCTACAAATCTTATATGTTGCTGTAATTTGTTTCTCAAAGTGATGTCACTATTGAGCACTGGTAGATATTTCTTAATGATATTTTTGATAATGTAAAATTGATTGCTGTATTTAGTTACAAAACAGATATTTTCTTTGGTTGTGAAATTTTCATTGTTGCTTCTACTAATTGTACCTGTTATAGTTTTTTTTGTTATTGTTGTTGAGTAGTGTGACCCTGTCTGTCCTTGCTACTTGGGATTTAATTTTGAGTAACACACTTTTTCTGTAGCCTCTAGATGTGAGTCTATTAGTGAGTTCATCTGCTTGTTTGAAATATAATTGGAGGGTACTGCAGTTTCTCCGTAATCTTAAATATTGGCCCTTGGGAATGCCTTTTTGCATGTGTGGGGCATGACAAGAGTCAGCTCTAAGTATAGTGTTTCTTGATAGGGGTTTTCTAAATGTGCTAGTGATGATGTTTCCTTCATCATTGTGCTCTAGTGTGAGATCTAAAAAGTTGATGATCTTATCATCATTTAGATGCGTAAATGACAGGTTAAGTGTATTGTTATTGAAGAAATCGAGGATTTATTGAATAGTAAGTTCAGTGTTTTTCTTGTAGATGAATATTAGATCGTCTATAAATCTACCATATACTACTACTCCCTTTCTATGGCACCAGGCCACCACGTATGGTGAATAGACGGGCTGATAATTTACGTGATCTGTTAGTGAAGACTGATCCAGTCAGCTGTTACCAGAAAGACACATGGCTGAAGCCCTCAAGTAAAGGCTGTTACACTTGTGGGGGCTGTACGACCTGCAATGGCATGATAAGAGGGAAGACCTTTCAACATCCACATACGAATAAACGTTACACTATTCGTCATCGACTGACCTGCACCAGTACACATGTCATTTACATGTTGATTTGCCCATGTTCCCTGGTGTACATTGGGAAAACTGTCACGAGCTTCAGAGATAGGATGGCAAACCATCGATGTGCCATCCGCAAAGCCTTAAAATCGGGTGATTCAGATCAACCTGTAGCACGCCATTTCGCACAACACAGACATAGTGTCTCAAGTATGAAAACGATGATCATTGACCATATTCCACCATTACCAAGAGGTGGCAATAGAGCAAATCGATTGCTCCAGAGAGAAACCAAATGGATTCATATGCTGGACACGGTCATACCAAAGGGATTGAACACTAATCTGGACTTTGGACCATTCTACACTAAATAACCCATAAACTGAACATGGACATATACTTTGATCTACCATCCCAATATGTAGTAATATATTCCAGGAATCCACATGAATCTTCATTCTAGTGGGTACACACTGGTTTCTATCTATTCCAATCAGGCATGAAGGAGATGGTTTCTTATGTGTCAAAAGAATATACAAAAATGGAGTCAAGTGTACATATCAAAGATAATGTTTTATTAGGGAATATAGTGTTAACTATGTCAGTCAGGGATTGCAAACTATTAGCATGGGTGATATTTGCTAAACAGTTACATTGTTTTTAATTTTGTCTATATTTAATGTGTCCCTTTATTTTTGGGCTGTTATGTGTGGGGATAGCATCGATCGCGGTTAAACCACTCGTGGATCTTTAATTGAAAGGCACTGTTGTGCTTCATATGAAGTTTATCTTCATCCTCAAGTTGTCATATCGTTCGATGCCTGTCTGAACTCATACGCCTTATATTGGGACTAACACAGTTTGTTGGTGTTTATGTTTTTTCTTCCTGGCTGTAGGTTCCCATGACAACCGCCTGCTGATTAGCGTATACGATAGGGCTATAGTCACGCAGTTGCATGATGACAACAGTGGGAGCGGCTAATAAAGACACACCGTAGTGTGTTTACAAGCGGTTGCCATGGAGACACATGGCCAATTGGAAACGAATGACGTCTCACGCTCACGCCCACGTCTGAGCGCGATGACGTCAGGGGGGAGATGGAGGATCTGCAGGAGCGGGAAGATGTGAATATTAATGGGTATATAAGGTTGTATTTAAATGTATGTTGTTAGAGATTTTCTACTTTGGAAACATGTTTGTTCTATATTGGTGATGTTAGCAGAACATTTGACAAAGATGTCATAACGACATTGAAACGTTATGGATGTAATTGCTTTTTAAATCTATGAATTAAAAGTTGTTTTTTACTAAAGACCAGTGAGTGCCTTCTTGCAAACGAGGAATGGATATATATATATATATATATATATATATATATATATATATATATATACACACAAAAGGCGATAGATGCACAAATAAGGGAACTGTAAATAATCAAAGTTGAAGCAGAAAGGGCCGTGACGGTGCCTCTCCTGACACAGAAAAGTACAAACAAACACAAGAAGTTTGCAGTCCAAATACATCAATACGAAAAGATCCCCTCTTAAAGCTTTCTTCAACCAAGGTGAGGTGATATGAAAATAGTGTCGTTGGCACATAAAAGCACTTAAACGGAGCGATATTAAAAGCTCATACCTTTATTTTCTTGTGTAACAAACGATCCTCCTCCCCTACTACAAATATGTCACTAGTGTTTGCATACCTCAGTATTTATAGTCACTTATCGTTTATAGCCACTTGTATAGTTGTATTGACTATAAACACTGAGGTATGCAAACACTAGTGACATGTTTATAGTAGGGGAGGAGGAACATAATCCAAGAGGATTATAAATATCCAGTATACCTCCTACTATACATCTCTTACAAAGTGCCAGAAAGGCATGAAACGCGTCAGATGACATCATACTCCGTTAGCAACTGTGTCTCCTGGTAATTACTATGTCTGTGAAAGTCGTATGTGTTTGTTACACAAGAAAATAAAGGTATGAACTTTTAATATCGCTCCGTTTAAGTGCTTCTATGTGTGGTTGAAGAAAGCTTTAAGAGGGGATCTCTCTCTCTCTCTCTCTCTCTCTCTCAATCTCTCTCTCTCTCTCTCAATCTCTCTCTCTCTCTCAATCTCTCTCTCTCTCTATATATATATATATATATATATATATATATATATATATAAGAAAACAAAATGTAAACCTTATCCAGCAACCCCATATTACGCCTTAATGAAAATGTTTATAAGAAGTCTCAAGAACACACAATCACGGATGCTAGATATATAATGCACTAATGTATTATAATGCTAAACAGTGTGCAAAAATAAAAACATAACCACAAAATTAATGGTCTAAGGAAAATAGCATATGCGAATCATTCATTACCCAAGAGCAAAAACAGGGATCCCCAATAATAAGACTAGTCAGCAAGTCCACTGATTAATAATGAGCTTGTTCCAAATTATAGGTCCTTGGATATGGACAACTGTTGTAAATACAAAAAGCCAACATGGCTGGGTCCTCCTGGTGAATATCTTCACTCCCTATGCGTAAAGGTGAAATTTGTTCAAGCGGGCTAACACATACACGCTGTAAAGTGAATAGAAATTACCAGTCAACCCTGCGCTTCGCCCCAACCACTCACTCCAACAATAAAGTAAGCTGAACAAATGCCAATGGGACAATTAATATAGTTCAACAGAGTATTGACACTGACGCTTCTCATACAGCGACCTCCTCAGTGTCAAACAGGTAGAAAGCACACTGCGCTTCTCACTCAGCATCTTCTTAGTGTTACCTGTGTTCTTGATATTGTAGTGATTTCCCCCTGTGTCACTCACATGCCCTGCTCACCGATCTCCAGTAGTGCCATTAAGCATCCTGTGCACGCATAGGGAGATTTCCAAAAAGTGCACCTGGGTTTGAAATAATCAGAACGCTGTAATTTCAAAGAGAATGAAAGTCGGCTCCAGCCGATGTAACAACCGCTACATGTGTTTCATCCTAGGTCACTTTGGGCTTCCTCAGGCACAATCAATCGATATCTGCTGTATGGATTCTACTCTGTTTACCATGCTCCCCACAGGTGAATTGAAACTTAATTGCTTATTACACAAAAAAACAGAAATTCAATATAAAATGAAACTTATTAAACAAAATGGTTTGTATAGTCTAACCAGCATCCGTGATCAGCAAACTCTAGTATATGCTTATACGCTATTATCATAATGCTATGAATATCCTTAATGATAGTGCATCCAAATAATTACACCATTTTACCTTACATTAAATGCGTATATACACACTATGGCAAGTTGTCTAGTATTACATTCTTATTATTAACACTACCCGATCCGTAGTACATAGATATGGGGAATCGCTTAACAGTAGAGAGTAATGTATACATAATTTGTCTATCAATATACTTTACTAATAACCAGAAATCTACAAGATGTAATCCCTTGATTTGAATTACATATAGATCACCTCAATTTATAAGAAAAGGGGCATACTTTAATTCTTCATTTAGCCCTTTAGGTTGAAGTGAGTTAAAATTGTAGATTCACCTGCATTCAGACTTAAGGAGTAGGTTATCCCAGTCTTCCCCTCTTTCTCCCACATCTATTAGTTGTTGTTATTCTCAATACACTGGATTATAAAACAGAGTGCTTAAGACAACTTAATAATACAGGCCAGAATGAAAAATTGAAATGTAATCCAACTCCACAGTATAAAGTGGAGCTGGATAGTATTTTAACTAAAGCCCTAGCAGATGGATTGATAAATAAAAAAATAACTATCTTTCATGCAGGTCAAATTTCCAGTCACCCCAACATTCTATACAACACCTTAAATACACAAACATAAGATGCCCCCCCCAGGAAGGCCAATAGTGTCAGGTATGGGGGGGGGGTTAACATGGTGTAACTAAATATTTGGACTGGTGTTTACAGCCCTATCTCAACTCATTACCTTCCTACGTCAAAGATACCACAGAGGTTCTGAGAAAACGATGGTGTGGTACTCACCCCAGAAACAATTTTGGTATCTATTGACGTGGAAGCATTATACTCCACAATCCCTCATACGAAAGGTATTGAAACCATTAAGGAAATTCTAAAAGAGAGAGGTCAAAAATTTGATGGTCATACTGATTTGGTTCTGGATCTGTTACATTTTGTGCTAAATAGAACTACTTTAAGTTTTATGGCAAATATTATAGACAAATGAGGGCTCAGCAATGGGTGCACGCTGTGCACCAACCTATGCTTGTCTTTACCTGGGGAGATAGGAAAACGAAAACATTTTGGATGTTGCAACAGAATTTAAGAATGCAATAACATTATGGATTTGTTTTATTGATGATGTCCTTCTATTGTGGGAGGGCACATCCGATGATCTGTCAAAATTCATGCAGCAACTGAACTGTAATGACTGAATGGAGTTATGAATCATTGTCTTTCTTAGATATAAAAATTTTGAGACATCAAGATAGACTAGTGACAGAAACGGTTAGAAAAAGTACCTCTGCAAATACCTAAATTGAAGCATCTAGTTACCACCCCCAACACCAAATCAATGCTATCCCCATTGGTCAATACCTTAGACAGAAGAGAAACTGCTCATCAGATTTGACATACAAAAAATATGCAGATGATTTGAGGGAGAGATTTATAGCCAGAGGTTATTCCAAACAAGTAATGAAGAAGGGATATCAAAGAGCTAGGGAAACTCCATGTGACAAATTATTATATGAAAAAGGGGATAAGAAAACTAGCTCAGAAGTGAGGTTTATTAGCACTTTTAACTCTGAGTGTGAAGAATTGAGAAAGATATTGTGGAGACATTGGAATATCCTAACCGCAGATACTGACATCCAAAAAATAGTATGTGAGTACCCATAATTGACAGCCAGATGTGCTCCTTCTCTTAAAGATAAATTAGTACATAGTCACTACAAAGGGAACAATGACTGGCTTGGTAAACATCAAAAGAAAGATGGCTGCTACAGTTGTGGTAAATGTAAAATGTGCAAACATTTATTAAAAAGCCAATACATGACTGACATATGATCCTTGTGTATTAGAAAGTAAAGGTAAGCATCCTTCATGTCTATAGTGGTCATGAACTGTCCTTCCTGAACTAAGGTAAGGATAGACCTTATTGTCTCCATCTTGAACGAGGGAACAGATAGGAATTTGTTTAAGCACTTTAGGGCCAGAATCGTGAGGAAAGTTTCCTCCTTCTTTGGGACCACAAAAAGGTTTGAATAGCCCCCCAGAAAGGCTTCTCTCTTTTCTATCCTTGAAGACAGGTTTGAGCGGAGGAATCTGTCCCTTGGTGGAAGAGACTTGAAACCTATCTTGTATCCCTAAGCGATGACCTCCAGGACCTATGGGTCTTGCATGTCCCCAAACCATGTGTCTGCCCCCTACAAGAGTCGGATCGGGGGCCGCCCCTTCATGCCTACTTTTTCCCAGCGGATTTCTTGCTCTGCTTGGATTTATTCCAGTACTGAGCCGGCTTCCAAGTCCCCTTGGATTGCTCTGGTTTTATGGAGGGCTGCTGCCGTTGGGATTTATCCGAACTAAAGGAACGAAAAATTAGGACCCTGTCCCTTAGGCTTGTTCTTCTTATCCTGCTGTAAAAAGGCATCTTTGTCTCCATTAACCATGGAGATAAACGAGTCCAGACCTGGACCAAATAGAATCTTTCCCTTAAATGACTTAGTAGTCATGCTCGCAGACCAGAACTTCAGCCAGAGTGCCTTATGGGCTTGAACAGAAAAACCTGAAGCCTTGGCATTCAGGCAAATTATTTGCATATTTGCAGCGCAAATAAAATAATTAGCCACCCTTAAGGCCCTAATTTTTTCCTGGATCACTTTGAGGAGACCCTCCACCTCAATCAATTCAGATAAGGAGGCGTACCAGTAGGTAGCCGCTCCAGCAACTGCAGTAACAGCCGCTGCCGGTTGAAACAAATGTCCTCGTAGATCTTATCTAATTTAGGAATCAAAGGTTCCTCAGGCATTTTGGGCTCTGCAACCTCTAATGTAGCCAAAACTTCCTTCAGCAGAAAGCGTAAATGCTTAATCCTAAATCTAAAGTCTGGTTCCTCCGCAGCTGGAGGCTTAGAGGCAGCAGATTACGACCAAGAAAGAGCACCCTCTGAAGTATCAGAGGCGTCTTCATCATCAGATAATCTTGTATAAGATAAATCCAATAAACTAGTAGATGACCCCTGGGAAAAATAGCAATATTTGACCTTTCACTTGCGCTTAGCAGGGCGAGGTAAAGCACTAAAGACCGCAGACACTGCCGTTTGTAACTGCTCAGTAAAGTATGGCGGTAAAAAGGGCCCCGCACATGGAGGATTAGGAGTGCTACAGGAAGCTGCATGTGTATTAGTAGATGACTGTAAGGTGTGCACCTCACGGGACAAAGACTCCTCAGAGGTGGACAGCTCAGTGTTATCAAACATATTAAAGGGACAGTAAACACCAGATTTTTTGTTGTTTAAAAAGGTAGATAATCCCTTTATTACCCATTTTCCAGTTTTGCATAACAAACACAGTTATAATAATATACTTTTTACCTCTGTTATTACCTTGTATCTATGCCTCTGCAAACTGCCCCCTTATTTCAGTTCTTTTAACAGACTTGCATCTTTAGCCAATCAGTGCTGACTCCTAGGAGTTTCACGTGCCTGTGCTCAATGTTATCTATATGAAACACATGAACTAACGGTCTCTAGTGGTGAAAAATTGTCAAAATGCTTTCAGATTAGAGGTGGCCTTCAAGGTCTACGAAATTAGCATATGAACCTCCTAGATTCAGCTTTCAACTAAGACTACCAAGAGAACAAAGCAAAATTGGTAATAAAAGTAAATTGGAAAGTTGTTTAAAATTACATGCCCTATTTAAATCATGAAAGTTTATTTTTACTTGACTGTCCCTTTAACTTTCTTCAACATGATTACTTTATCAAGGCATGTGAAACATAATTGAGCAGGTGGGTATACCATGGCCTCCTCACAAGATAGACATGTATTAGACTTGGGTAAAGAGAGAGTACCCTCAAACGCATCAGAATCCTCCATAGCTTGCCCTAACAAAGCAGACTTTTGATTACTAAGAAAAAACGGCACCCTTATACCCCCAATGACTGTGGCATTCACCACCTCGTATGACCCAGGTCAAACAGAGAAACCACTTCTTCTCCGGAAAACAGCACGGTCTGAAATAAGTGTGACCACACCCGCTCACGTGGGGCACAATGCAGGACCGCCCCTGCTATACTAGTAAAAAAGCATGCCAAGCCTTTCAGGCTGCGCAGCTCCCAAAAAGAAAGTGAAAACCCTGTACGTTCCTACATCTGCCTGAGCCTCATCTCACACATGTCACAACATGATCAAATAAACATATGTGATTAATCCCCACTGTTCAATAATCCCCCTCTGGAGATATTAACCCTTGATTCCATACAGATCAAAGGAGCCACACTGTGACCCTGTCTTCTTGCGTTATCATATGTATATAAAATGAAAATCTTACTGGAATCTATGCTGTGAACAGAAACACAGCCTCTCAAGTTTGACAGTCTTGTAGCATCGCTCCTGACATGGACAGGCAGTGAAACCCGTCAACACCGATTGCTTAGGAGCTGTTAATACGAATCTGGATGCGTTCGCAGAAAGACTTTCCCTGCATCTCCAGACTCTAACATTCGCCAATGCTCTTACTGAGAGGGTGACAAGACAACTTAAAACTCCAGTCAAATTTCGAAGGACAGATACCCTCCATAAGGAACTACTCCAAATATTTTGACACTTCTCTGCCAACCTCCTGTGACAAAAGGAAAAGAATGACTGGGATATGAGGGAAGTGGAAGGGGTGTATGTAAGCCTTTGGCTGGGGTGTCTTTGCCTCCCCCTGGTAGCCAGGTTCAGTATTTCCCAACAGTAAGGAATGATGCCATGGACTCTCCTTATATTAAGAAGGAAATATTTTTTTTATATATTAAAGGATCCATATCTATGTATTACATTGTTATTAAATAAAACCATGAAGAACTATATATTAGCTAAAGATAGAAGTGTGATAAATTTAGATGAAATGTTTTATTAAATATATTTAAATACATTTTTATATTTGCATGTTTATCAAGGTTCAGCCAACCACATTTAAGGACAGCATCCATTAAATCAAGTTTTTTTATACTACTGAATTAGAGATGCAAAGAAATCTTTTCTAAGAAGCAAAAATTTTATTTAAAAACTACATATTTGCAGAATGTTATATTTAAACTGGGGAGGAGTTAACAAATATTTAAAGAATGATAAAGTATTTAAACCTACAGCATAAATTAAACTGTAAGTACACTGTACTTTACAGTTGCAAACTATGGTAATTCTTTTACCATAGTTTGTTGTTAACTCAGCCATAGTATTAAATGTCTCCTGATTAGTGGTTTAACAATTTTTTATGTTGATAGCGATAGGGTATTTTTTATTGTTGATTAAAATCACTTAAAGGGACATGACACGCAAACTTTTTTCTATCATGTATATTAAAAAGAGGAGCAGTTAAACATATTAACAGATATGTTTTGCATAAAAAAGGGTGTTTAAATTGTAAAACTAACATGAAGTGCATGATTGCAAACATGTTAAAAATAATTTTACATGAAAAGGAAAAATATTCAACTTAAAGGGCTAGATTATAAGCGGAGCGCAAAATATTGCTTCCGCAAAATCAATATTTGCGATCCACTTAGCAATACCAGCGTGCACAAATGTGGGCTGGTATTACAAGTTAGGTGCAATGCGAATGCGACCCAACGTTCCCATTGTACAGAAGATTTGTGCTTTTGAGAGATTGTTTCCATACAGAGACAAGGCATGAGAATTAGCGCAGTGAAGGGGGTATGTTGAGCAGCGATGGCAGCAGATTGTAAATATATATGTGAATATATACATATATTAACACAAATATATATGCATATAAGAATATACATATATATTCACAGGAAACACACAGTTTACATAGACCGCTATGTAAAGGCACTTTTCAGTGCAGTATTTTTTCTAACATCCCACACCCGCCAACTTTAACCCCTCATAACTTATTTTTGCAGTTTTGTTTTATTTATTAATAAAAAAAAAGAATATTCATTATTTTGGGGGCAATTAGGAGTTATTTTGAAAACTAACCAGAGGTTCAGTTACTGAGAGCTAATTGCTGCCGCAAGCTTGCGGTAGCAATAACCAGACACTTGTAATGGCTGGTTATTTATTGCGTAAACACCTGTTAAACACCTGTTTGCGGGCGAGTGATAAATTAGCACTCCATTTGTAATCCAGCCCAAAAATTTTTACATCTTATACAGTTAAATGATATTTGGAGGTGCTTGTTTACGTTTTAAATCTTTTTACTTCAGTCTTGTAAAACTGCCCAGGCCACCCCCAAGCCAGCAGAAAGCGACCGCCCACTTCATTCACTTTCTATAGCCTTACATGCCTGCTATGAGAAACCAGGCAGACATCTATCACACTTGGAAATGAATGGAATAGATGTTTGCCTTTCAGTCCGCTTTACTACCTGCAGCACATCTAAATATAATTCAACATATGTATGTATATATATATATATATATATACATACAGTATATATACATATAGGCAAACACAAATTACATAAGCTATATAATATACTGCACATTTAGTGTCATTTTAATTAAGAAAAATATAGCAAATGCTAAATATCTAGGTATCTATTGCTCAATAGCTGTCAAAACAAAATGTGATTATTCAGCACAGATACATACATGAAAAAGTCAAACACAGAAAACCCAGGAAAACTTTTTCTAAATGTTCAAATAACATGTCCCTATGGATATAGTATAGATGAGGTGGACTGAACCATGAAAGTATTGTATCTAAGATGATTTTGTGAGGAATGCAAATGTTTGGTTTGTATACAAAAACTGACCTTCAGCTCCTTCACAACCTTTTTGATAAGGTATGTGCCCAGTTCTACCCCTTGCAGACCTTGTTGTGTTAAACTTATGGAATAAAAGATGGCAGACTTTATTTTGTTCGGATCTTCAACTTCAGCAGAAGGGATCTCCTTTACAATTGCCTGGTAATGAGAAATATAAAACATATAATAAACTTAGAGATCATAAATATCTACTTAAAGGGACTGAAACCATGTTTTCTCAAGATTCAGACAGGGCTTATAGTTTTAAATAACTTTCCAATGTATTCCTATTATCTAATTTTTTAATAATCTTTGTTGAAAAGTATACCTAGGTAGGCACAGAAGCTGCTGATTGGTGGCTTCACATAAATGCCTCCTCATTGGCCTTTAGCTAGTTCCCAGTAGTGCATTGCTGCTCCTTCAACCAAAGATACCAAGAAAATGAAGCAAATTAGATAATAGAAGTAATTTTGAAAGTTGTTTAAAATTGTAGGATTTATCTGAATCATGAAAGATTTTTTTTTATTTAATGTCCCTTTAACATCAAAATAAACTGCAGTGAATGCTTATAATCAAGTTACATCAGTTCACCAATACTGTAGACAGTGACACATATGCATGAATATCTCCACACTGCCTAAAAGAAACCCTGAATATGTCAAACAAGATGAATAAGCTCATCATATGGAATTAGATGATTCACTAGAAAAGCAGTGACGCAGTTGATTGTTACTCACCCATTTAAATACACAGAACTGGGGACACATATGAAAAGTAAATTTATGCTTACCTGATAAATTAATTTCTTCTATGGTACGACGAGTCCACGGATTAATCCTTTACTTGTGGGATATTATCCTCCTGCTAACAGGAAGTGGCAAAGAGCACCACAGCAGAGCCGTCTATATAGCTCCTCCCTTAGCTCCATCCCCCAGTCATTCGACCAAAGGTACAGGAAGAAAAATGAGAAACTAAAAGGTGCAGAGGTGACTGAAGTTTAAAATAAAAAAAAAATCTGTCGTAAAATGACTGCGGGCCGTGGACTCGTCGTACCATAGAAGAAATTAATTTTATCAGGTAAGCATAAAACATAATTTATGTAAGAATTTACCTGATAAATTCATTTCTTTCATATTGGCAAGAGTCCATGAGCTAGTGAGGTATGGGATATACAATCCTACCAGGAGGGGCAAAGTTTCCCAAACCTCAAAATGCCTATAAATACACCCCTCACCACACCCACAATTAAATTTAATGAATAGCCAAGAAGTGGGGTGATAAATAAAGGAGTAAAAAGCATCAACAAGGAATTGGAATAATTGTGCTTTATACAAAAAAATCATAACCACCATAAAAAGGGTGGGTCTCATGGACTCTTGCCAATATGAAAGAAATTAATTCATCAGGTAAATTCTTACATAAATTATGTTTTCTTTCATGTAATTGGCAAGACTCCATTAGCTAGTGAAGTATGGGATAGCAAATACCCAAGATGTGGAACTCCACGCAAGAGTCACTAGAGAGGGAGGGATAAAAATAAAGACAGCCAATTCCGCTGAAAAAATGAATCCACAACCCAAATCAAAAGTTTTAATCTTTATAATGAAAAAAAAACTGAAATTATAAGCAGAAGAATCAAACCGAAACAACTGCCTGAAGAACTTTTCTACTAAAAACTGCTTCTGAAGAAGAAAAAACATCCAAATGGTAGAATTTAGTAAAAGTATGCAAAGAAGACCAAGATGTTGCTTTGCAAATCTGATCAACAGAAGCTTCATTCTTAAAAGTCCAGGAAGTGGAAACTGACCTAGTAGAATGAGCCATAATACTCTGAGGCGGGGAATTACCCGACTCTAAATAAGCATGAAGAATCAAAAAGCTTTAACCAAAATTGCAAAGAAATGGAGGAGCCTTCTGACCTTGCCTAGAACCAGAAAAGATAACAAATAGACTAAAAGTCTTCCTGATATCTTTAGTAGGTTAAACATAATATTTCAAAGCTCTTACCATATCCAAAGAATGAAAAAGATCTCTCCAGAGAAATCTTAGGATTAGGACAAGAAGGGACAACAATTTCTCTACTAATGTTGATGGAATTCACAACTTTAGGAAAAA
Organism: Bombina bombina; assembly: GCF_027579735.1. Classification (NCBI taxonomy): domain Eukaryota; kingdom Metazoa; phylum Chordata; class Amphibia; order Anura; family Bombinatoridae; genus Bombina; species Bombina bombina. Next base: position 1,251,503,063 of record NC_069499.1, read on the forward strand.
ATTTAAATGAAGTCCGCAAAACCGCCTTATCCTGATGAAAAATCAGAAAAGGAGACTCACAAGAAAGAGCAGATAATTCAGAAACTCTTCTAGCAGAAGAGATGGCCAAAAGGAACAACACTTTCCAAGAAAGTAATTTAATGTCCAGAGAATGCATAGGCTCAAACGGAGGAGCCTGTAAAGCCTTCAATACCAAATTAAGACTCCAGGAAGGAGAGATTGATCCAATGACCGGCTTGATACAAACCAAAGCCTGTACAAAACAATGAATATCAGGGAGTTTAGCAATTTTTCTGTGGACTAGGACAGAAAGAGCAAAAGTTTGTCCTTTCAAGGAACTTGCAGACAAACCCTTAACTAAACCATCCTGAAGAAACTGAAAAATTCTAGGAATTCTAAAAGAATGCCAAGAGAATTTATGAGAAGAGCACCATGAAATGTAAGTCTTCCAAACTCGATAATAGATCTTTCTAGAAACAGATTTACAAGCCTGCAACATAGTATTAATCACGGAGTCAGAGAAACCTCTATGACTAAGCACTAAGCGTTAAATTTCCATACCTTGAGATATAAGGTCTGGCCTAAATGGAAGTGGCCAAGGTTGGCAACTGGACATCCAAACAAGATCCGCATACCAAAACCTGTGCGGCCATGCTGGAGCCACCAGCAGCACAAATGATTGCTCCATGATGATTTTGAAAATCACTCTTGGAAGAAGAACTAGAGGCGAAAAAAATATAGGCAGGTTGAAAACTCCAAGGGAGTGTCAAAGTATCCACTGTATCCGCCTGAGGATCCCTGGACCTAGATAGGTACCTGGGAAGTTCCTTGTTTAGATGAGATGCCATCAGATCTATTTCTGGAAGCCCCTACATCTGAACAATTTGAAAAAACACATCTGGGTGAAGAGACCACTCTCCTGGATGTAAGGTCCAACGACTGAGATAATCCGCTTCCCAATTGTCTATACCTGAGATATGAACCGCAGAAATTAGATAGGAGCTGGATTCCGCCCAAGCAAGTATCCGAGATACTTCTTTCATAGCCTGAGGACTGTGAGTCCAACCCTGATGATTGACATACGCCACAGTTGTGACATTGTCTGTCTGAAAACCAATAAACGGCTCTCTCTTCAATAGAAGCCAAAACTGAAAAGCTCTGAGAATCACACAGAGTTCAAAAATATTGATTGGTAATCTCGCCTCTTGAGATTTCCAAACCCCTTATGCTGTCCGAGATCCCCAGACAGCTTCCCAACATGAAAGACTCACATCTGGTGTGATCACGGTCCAGGTTGGATGAAGCAAAGAGACCTGTAGAACTATACGATGGTGATCTAACCACCATGTCAGAGATAGTTGAATATTGAGATTCAAGGATATAAAATGTGATATCCTAGAATAATCCCTGCACCATAATTTCAGCATAAAAAACTGGAGAGGTTTCATATGAAAACGAGCAAAGGGAAACGAGTCCGATGCTACAGTCAAGAGACCTAAAACTTCCATGCAAATAGCTACTGAAGGAAATAATAAAGACTGAAGGTACCAACAAGCTGAACCCAATAAAAATTGCCTCTTGTCTGTTAGAGACAAAGACATTGACACAATCTATCTGGAAACCTAAAAAATGTGACCCTTGTCTGAGGAATCAAGGAACTTTCTTGATAAAATGAACCTCCAACCGTGTCTTTGAAGGAACAACAGAAGTTGAATCATATGAGATTCTGCAGAACGAAAAGACTGAGCAAGTACCAAGATATCGTCCAAAAAAGGAAACAACGAGAACCTTTGAAAAGATTCCTAGAGCTGTTGCTAGGCCAGCAACAAAATGGTAATTCTTGTCTAAAAAATAGAATCTCAGAAAATGAAAATAATCTGAATGAAACAGAATATGAAGATATGCATCCTGTAAGTCTATTGTAGGCAAATAATGCCCTTGCTGAACAAAGGCAGAATAGACCGTAAAATCACCATTCTGAAAGATGGTACTCTTACAAAAGATTTTCTTTCTTTGAATACTTCAGAATAAAACCCCAGAACCCGTTCCTAAAACGGAACTGGTATGAATACCCCAGATAACTCCAGGTCTGAAACATACTTCAGGAAAGCCTAAGCCTTTACTAGGATTGCTGGAATATGTGAGAGAAAAAAAGACTTCTCATAGACGGACTTACTCTGCATTCTATTCAGTACGCTGAAAAACAATATTCTGAAACTAAGGAGTTTGGACCGAATTGAACCAAACAACTTTAGAAAAATCTTAACCTGCCCCCTACCAGATAAGCAGAAATAAGGGCCGCACCTTCATGCAAATTTGGGGGCTGGCTTTTTTCTCTTAAATGAATGAATTCATTCCATCTTGAAGAAAGCTTACAATTAGAAACATATTACTTGAGGAAGAATTAGGTTTCTGTTCCTTATTAAGAACAAAAAATGGTTATAAGCTTAAGATTTACCCTTAGAACTTAATCTTGAGGCAAAAAACTCCCTTCCCCACAGTAACAGTTGAAAGAATTGAATCCAACTGTGAACCAAATAATTACCTTGGAAGGAAAGAAAATAGAAATCTGGATTTAGAAATCAAATCAGCATTCCAAAATTTAAGTCACAAAGTTCTTCTAGCTAAAATAGCTAAAGACATAGATTTAACCTCAATTTTGATAATATCAAAAAAATGGCATCACATCATTAAATTATTAGCATGTTGAATCAAGTTAACAATGCTAAACAAATCATAATCCGATACTTGTTGCGCTAAAGTTTCCAACCAAAAAAGAGGAAACATCTGCAACATAAGCCAAAGAAATTGCAGGCCTAAGAAAAGGATCTGAAAAACATAATTTATGTAAGAACTTACCTGATAAATTCATTTCTTTCATATTAGCAAGAGTCCATGAGCTAGTGACGTATGGGATATACATTCCTACCAGGAGGGGCAAAGTTTCCCAAACCTCAAAATGCCTATAAATACACCCCTCACCACACCCACAAATCAGTTTAACGAATAGCCAAGAAGTGGGGTGATAAGAAAAAAAAGTGGGAAAGCATAAAAAATAAGGAATTGGAATAGTTGTGCTTTATACAAAAAAATCATAATCACCACAAAAAAAGGGTGGGTCTCATGGACTCTTGCTAATATGAAAGAAATTAATTTCTAAGGTTAGTTCTTACATAAATTATGTTTTCTTTCATGTAATTAGCAAGAGTCCATGAGCTAGTGACGTATGGGATAATAAATACCCAAGATGTGGAACTTCCACGCAAGAGTCACTAGAGAGGGAGGGATAAAATAAAGACAGCCAATTCCGCTGAAAAATAATCCACACCCCAAACAAAGTTTAAATCTTATAATGAAAAAAAATTAAATTATAAGAAGAATCAAACTGAAACAGCTGCCTGAAGTACTTTTCTACCAACAACTGCTTCAGAAGAAGAAAACACATCAAAATGGTAGAATTTAGTAAAAGTTTGCAAAGAAGACCAAGTTGCTGCTTTGCAAATCTGATCAACCGAAGCTTCATTCCTAAATGCCCAGGAAGTAGAAACTGACCTAGTTGAATGAGCTGTAATCCTTTGAGGCGGAGTTCTACCCGACTCAACATAAGCATGATGAATCAAAGACTTAACCAAGACGCCAAAGAAATGGCAGAAGCCTTCTGACCTTTCCTAGAACCAGAAAAGATAACAAATAGACTAGAAGTCTTTCGGAAATCTTTAGTAGCTTCAACATAATATTTCAAAGCTTTTACTACATACAAAGAATGTAATGATCTTTCCTTAGAATTCTTAGGATTAGGACACAATGAAGGAACCACAATCTCTCTACTAATGTTGTTAGAATTCACAACCTTAGGTAAAAATTTAAATGAAGTCCGCAACACTGCCTTATCCTGATGAAAAATCAGAAAAGGAGATTCACAAGAAAGAACAGATAACTCAAACTCTTCTAGCAGAAGAGATGGCCAAAAGAAACAACACTTTCCAAGAAAGTAATTTAATATCTAGAGAATGCATAGGTTCAAAAGGAGGAGCTTGTAGAGCTCCCAGAACCAAATTCAAACTCCAAGGAGGAGAAATTGACTTAATGACAGGTTTGATACGAACCAAAGCCTGTACAAAACAATGAATATCAGGAAGATTAGCAATCTTTCTGTGAAACAGCACAGAAAGAGCAGAAATTTGTCCTTTCAAGGAACTGGCAGACAAACCTTTATCCAAACCATCCTGAAGAAACTGTAAAAATCTAGGAATTCTAAAAGAATGCCAGGAAAATTGATGAGAAGAACACCAAGAAATGTAAGTCTTCCAGACTCGATAATATATCTTCCTAGACACAGATTTACGAGCCTGTAACATAGTATTAATTACGGAGTCAGAGAAACCTCTATGACTAAGAATCAAGCGTTCAATCCCCATACCTTCAAATTTAATGATTTGAGATCCTGATGGAAAAATGGGTCTTGAGATAGAAGGTATGGTCTTAACGGAAGAGTCCAAGGTTGGCAACTGGCCATCCGAACAAGATCCGCATACCGAAACCTGTGAGGCCATGCTGGAGCTACCAGCAGTACAAACGAATGCTCCTTTAGAATCTTGGAAATCACTTTTGGAAGAAGAACTAGAGGCGGAAAGATATAGGCAGGATGAGACTTCCAAGGAAGTGACAATGCATCCACTGCCTCCGCGTCTGATGCAGCAGTCATAAGACCTAGAATTTCCATGCATAAGGCTACCGAAGGGAATGATTGAAACCGAAGGTTTCGACAGGCTGAAATCAATTTCAGACGTCTCTTGTCCGTCAGAGACAAAGTCATGGACACTGAATCTATTTGGAAACCTAAAAAGGTTACCCTTGTCTGAGGAATCAATGAACTCTTTGGTAAATTGATCCTCCAACCATGTTCTTGAAGAAACAACACAAGTCGATTCGTATGAGATTCTGCTAAATGTGAAGACTGAGCAAGTACCAAGATATCGTCCAAATAAGGAAATACCACAATACCCTGTTCTCTGATTACAGGTAGAAGGGCACCGAGAACTTTTGAAAAAATCCTTGGAGCCGTTGCTAGGCCGAACGGCAGAGCCACAAATTGGTAATGCTTGTCTAGAAAAGAGAATTTCAGAAACTGAAAGTGATCTGGATGAATCGGAATATGCAGATATGCATCCTGCAAATCTATTGTGGACATATAATGCCCTTGCTGAACAAAAGGCAGAATAGTCCTTATAGTTACCATTTTGAATGTTGGTATCCTTACATAACGATTCAATATTTTTAAATCCAGAACTGGTCTGAAGAAATTCTCCTTCTTTGGTACAATGAATAGATTTGAGTAAAACCCCAGCCCCTGTTCCAGAACTGGAACTGGCATAATTACTCAAGCCAACTCTAGATCTGAAACACATTTCAGAAATGCCTGAGCCTTCACTGGATTTATTGGAATGCGAGAAAGAAAAAATCTTCTTGCAGGTGGCCTTACCTTGAAACCTATTCTGTACCCTTGTGAAACAATGTTCTGAATCAAAAGACTGTGAATCGATTTGATCCAAATTTCTTTGAAAAATCGTAATCTGCCCCCTACCAGCTGCGCTGGAATGAGGGCCGCACCTTCATGTGGACTTGGGAGCTGGCTTTGGCTTTCTAAAAGGCTTGGATTTATTCCAGACTGGAGACGGTTTCCAAACAGAAACCGTTCCTTTAGGGGAAGGATCAGGCTTCTGTTCCTTATTCTGACGAAAGGAACGAAAACGATTAGCAGCCCTAAATTTGCCTTTAGATTTTTTATCCTGAGGTAAAAAAGTTCCTTTCCTCCCAGTAACAGTTGAAATTATAGAATCCAACTGAGAACCAAACAATTTATTACCTTGGAAAGAAAGGGAAAGCAAAGTTGACTTAGAAGACATATCAGCATTCCAAGTTTTAAGCCATAAAGCTCTTCTAGCTAGAATAGCTAAAGACATATACCTGACATCAACTCTGATGATATCAAAGATGGCATCACAAATAAAGTTATTAGCATGTTGAAGAAGTTTAACAATACTATGAGAATTATGATCTGACACTTGTTGCGCCAAAGCCTCCAACCAAAAAGTGGAAGCTGCAGCAACATCAGCCAATGAAATAGCAGGCCTAAGAAGATTACCTGAACATAAATAAGCTTTCCTTAGAAAGGAATCAATCTTCCTATCTAAAGGATCCTTAAAGGAAGTACTATCTGCCGTAGGAATAGTAGTACGCTTAGCAAGAGTAGAGATAGCCCCATCAACTTTAGGGATTTTGTCCCAAAACTCTAATCTGTCAAATGGCACAGGATACAATTTCTTAAATCTTTTAGAAGGAGTAAAATAATTACCCAGATTATTCCATTCCCTAGAAATTACTTCAGAAATAGCATCAGGGACAGGAAAAACTTCCGGAATAACTACAGGAGGTTTAAAAACCGAATTTAAACGCTTATTAGATTTAGTATCAAGAGGACTAGAATCCTCAATTTCTAAAGCGATTAAAACTTATTTAAGTAAAGAACGAATAAATTCCATTTTAAATAAATATGAAGATTTATCAGTGTCAATATCTGAGACAGAATCCTCTGAACCAGAAAAATCCTCATCAGAAACAGACAAATCAGAATGATGATGTTCATTTAAAAATTCATCTGAGAAATGAGAAGTTTTAAAAGACCTTTTACGCTTACTGGAAGGAGGAATAACAGACATAGCCTTCCTAATAGATTTAGAAACAAAATCTCTTATATTAACAGGAACATCCTGAGTATTAGATTTTGATGGAACAGCAACAGGTAATGGAATATTACTAATGGAAATTGAATCTGCATTAGCAAGTTTATCATGACATTCATCACAAACTACAGCCAGAGGAACAGATACCACAAGTTTACAACAAATGCACTTAACTTTGGTAGAACCAGCATCAGGCAGCGTTTTCCCAGAAGTAGCTTCTGATCCAGGGTCAATCTGAGACATCTTGCAATATGTAAGAGAAAAAAACAACATATAAAGCAAAATCTATCAAATTCCTTAAATGACAGTTTCAGGAATGGGAATAAATGCCAATGAACAAGCCTCTAGTAACCAGAAGCAAAAGAAAAATGAGACTTAAATAATGAGAAAAAAAGGTGGAGACAAAAATGACGCCCACATTATTGGCGCCTAAATGCTTTTGGCGCCGAGAATGACGCCACATCCGGTGACGCCGACACTTTTGGCGCAAAACGTCAAAAAAATGACGCAACCACAAACAACTTCCGGTGACAAGTATGACGCCGGAAATGACAAGGATTTTTTTTGCGCCAAAAAAGTTTGCGCCAAGAATGACGCAATAAAATGAAGCATTTTCAGCCCCCGCGAGCCTAACAGCCCACAGAGAAAAAAGTCAATTTAAAGGTAAGAAAAAAATTGATAATTCATATGCATTTTCCCAAATAATGAAACTGTCTGTCTGAAATAAGGAATATTGATCATCCTGAATCAAGGCAAATAAATGTTTAAACACATATATTTAGAACTTTTACATAAAAGTGCCCAACCATAGCTTAGAATGTCACAAAAAATAAGATTTACTTACCCCAGGACACTCATCTACATGTAGTAGAAAGCCAAACCAGTACTGAAATGAGAATCAGTAGAGGTAATGGTATATAAGAGTATATCGTCGATCTGAAAAGGGAGGTAAGAGATGAATCTCTACGACCAATAACAGAGAACCTATGAAAAAGATCCCGTAGAAGGAGACCATTGAATTCAAATAGGCAATACTCTCCTCACATCCCTCTGACATTCATTCATGAGAGGAAAACCGGGCTCCAGCCTGCTGCGAAGCGCATATCAACGTAGAATCTAGCACAAACTTACTTCACCACCTCCATAGGAGGCAAAGTTTGTAAAACTGATTTGTGGGTGTGGTGAGGGGTGTATTTATAGGCATTTTGAGGTTTGGGAAACTTTGCACCTCCTGGTAGGAATGTATATCCCATACGTCACTAGCTCATGGACTCTTGCTAATTACATGAAAGAAATAAATATATTTTCCTTAGATAAGATACAAGTTTCCCATCTAAAGGATCTTTAAAATAAATACTATTTTCCATAGGAATAGTAGTACGTTAGCAAGAGTAGAGATAACCCCATTAACTTGGAGATCTTCCCCAAAACTTCAAACAAACTGGAGGATATAATTTTTAAAAACTTAAAGAAGGAATAAAAGAAGTACCAGGCCTATTCCATTCCCTAGTATTAGGAACTTGAAAAAAACCTCTGAAGCAACCACAGGAGGTTAATAAACAGAATCTAAATGTAAATAATAAACCTGAATCATGGCAAATATAAGTAAAAACATATATTTAGAACTTTAAACATAAAGTGCCAAACCATAGCTTAAGAGTGTCTTAAATAAAAGAAACATACTTACCAAAAGACACTCATCTACATAAAGCAGATAGTCAAACCAGTACTGAAGCGAGAATCAGCAGAGGTAATGGTATATAAGAGTATATCGTTGATCTGAAAAGGGAGGTGGGAGATGAATCTCTACGACCGATAACAGAGAACCTATGAAATAGATCCCCGTTAGGATGACCATTGTATTCAATAGGTGATACTCCCTTCACATCCCTCTGTCATTCACTGCACTCTGAGAGGAACCGGGCTTCAAAATGCTGAGAAGCGCATGTCAACGTAGAAATGTTAGCACAAACTTACTTCACCACCTCCATAGGAGGCAAAGTTTGTAAAACTGAATTGTGGGTGTGGTGAGAGGTGTATTTATAGGCATTTTGAGGTTAGGGAAACTTTTCCCCTCGTGGTAGGATTGTATATCCCATACGTCACTAGCTCATGGACTCTTGCCAATTACATGAAAGAAATTTACTTTTCTTCTATAAGGTACGACAAGTCCACGGATTCATCCTTTACTTGTGGGATTCAATACCAAAGCTACAGGACACGGATGAACGGGAGGGACAAGACAGATGGTTAAACAGAAGGCACCACTGCTTGAAGAACTTTTCTCCCAAAAATAGCCTCAGAAGAAGCAAAAGTATCAAATTTGGAAAATTTGGAAAAGTTATGAAGCAAAGACCAAGTCGCAGCCTTACAAATCTGTTCAACAGAAGCATCATTTTTAAAAGCCCATGTGGAAGCCACCGCTCTAGTAGAGTGAGCTGTAATCCTTTCAGGAGGCTGCTGTCCAGCAGACTCGTATGCCAAACGGATGATGCTTTTTAGCCAAAATGAAAGAGAGGTAGCCGTAGCCTTTTGACCTCTACGTTTTCCAGAATAGACAACAAAGAAGATGTGTGACGGAAATCTTTGGTTGCTTGTAAGTAAAACTTCAAAGCACGAACCACGTCCAAGTTGTGCAACAGACGCTCCTTCTTAGAGGAAGGATTAGGACACAGAGAGGGAACAACAATTTCCTGATTGATATTCCTATTAGTAATAACCTTAGGAAGGAATCCTGGTTTGGTACGCAAAACCACCTTATCAGCATGGAAAACAAGATAAGGCGAGTCGCATTGCAATGCAGATAGTTCAAAAACTCTTCGAGCCGAAGAGATAGCAACTAAAAACAGAACTTTCCAAGATAGAAGCTTAATATCTATGGAATGCATTGGTTCAAACGGAACCCCTTGAAGAACTTTAAGAACTAAATTCAAACTCCATAGCGGAGCAATAGTTTTAAACACAGGCTTAATTCTAACTAAAGCCTGACAGAACGACTGAACGTCTGGAACATCTGCCAGACGCTTGTGCAGTAGAATTGATAAAGCAGATATCTGTCCCTTTAAGGAACTAGCTGATAGCCCCTTCTCCAATCCTTCTTGGAGAAAGGACAAATCCTAGGAATCCTGATCTTACTCCATGAGTAGCCTTTGGATTTTCACCAATAAAGATATTTATGCCATATATTATGATAAATTTTCCTAGTGACAGGCTTTCGAGCCTGAATCAAGGTATCTATGACCGACTCAGAGAAACCCCACTTGGATAAAATCAAGCGTTCAATCTCCAAGCAGTCAGCTGCAGAGAAACTAGATTTGGATGCTGGAACGGACCTTGAATCAGAAGGTCCTGTCTCAGTGGCAGAGTCCATGGTGGAAGAGATGACATGTCCACCAGGTCTGCACACCCATTCCTGCGTGGCCACGCAGGCGCTATCAAAATCACTGAAGCTCTCTCCTGTTTGATTCTGACAATCAAAGGAGGAAGGAGAGGAAACGGTGGAAACACATAAGCCAGGTTGAACGACCAGGGTACTGCTAGAGCATCTATCAGTACAGCCTGAGGATCCCTTGACATAGACCCGTAACAAGGAAGTTTGGCGTTCTGACGAGACGCCATCAGATCCAATTCTGGTGTGCCCCATTGCTGAATCAATTGTGCAAACACCTCCAGATGGAGTTTCCACTCCCCCTGATGAAAAGTCTAATGACTTAGAAAATCCGCTTCCCAGTTCTCCACTCCTGGGATATAGATTGCTGATAGATGGCAAGAGTGAGTCTCTGTCCATCAAATTATTTTGGTAACCTCTATCATCGCTAGAGAACTCTTTGTTCGCCCTTGATGATTGATATATGATACAGTCGTGATATTGTCCGACTGGAATCTTATGAATCTGGCCAAAGCCAGCTGAGGCCATGCCTGAAGCACATTGAATATCGCTCTCAGTTCTAGTATATTTTTTGGGAGGAGAGCCTCCTCCTGAGTCCACAAACCCTGTGCTTTCAGGGAATTCCAGACTGCACCCCAGCCCAATAGGCTGGCGTCCGTCGTCACTATGACCCACGCTGGCCTGCGGAAACACATTCCCTGGGACAGATGATCCTGTGACAACCACCAAAGAAGAGAGTCTCTGGTCTCTTGATCCAAATTTATCCGAGGAGATAACTCTGCATAATCCCCATTCCACTGTTTGAGCATGCATAGTTGCAGTGGTCTGAGATGCAAGCAAGTAAACGGAACTATGTCCATTGCCGCTATCATTAGTCCGATTACCTCCATACACTGAGCCACTGACGGCCGAGGAATGGAATGAAGAGCTTGGCAGGTGGTTAAAATCTTTGATTTCCTGACCTCTGTCAGAAAAATTTTCATGTCCACCGAATCTATCAGAGTTCCCAGGAATGGAACTCTTGTGAGAGGGATACGTGAACTCTTTTTTACGTTCACCTTCCACCCGTGAGATCTTAGAAAAACCAACACAATGTCCGTGTGAGACTTGGCTAGTTGGTAAGTCGATGCCTGAATTAAGATATCGTCCAGATAAGGCCCCACTGCTATGCCCCGTGGCCTTAGAACCGCCAGAAGGGACCCTAGCACCTTTGTGAAATTTCTGGGAGCTGTGGCCAACCCGAAGGGAAGAGCCACAAACTGGTAATGCTTGTCCAGAAAGGCGAACCTGAGGAACTGGTGATGATCTTTGTGGATAGGGATGTGTAGATACGCATCCTTTAAGTCCACGGTGGTCATATATTGACCCTCCTGGATCATTGGTAAAATAGTCCGAATGGTCTCCATCTTGAAATATGGGAGTCTGAGGAATTTGTTGAGGATCTTGAGATCTAAAATTGGTCTGAAGGTTCCCTCTTTTTTGGGAACCACAAACAGATTGGCGTAAAACCCCTGCCCCTGTTCTGCTCTCAGAACTGGGCGGATCACTCCCATGGTATATAGGTCTTCTACACAGCGTAAGAACGCCTCTCTTTTTGTCTGGTTTGCAGACAATTAAGAAAGATGGAATCTCCCCCTTGGAGGAGAATCTTTGAAATCTAGAAGATACCCCTGGGATAAGATTTCTAAAGCCCAGGACTCCTGAACATCTCTTGCCCAAACCTGAGCAAAGAGAGAAAGTATGCCCACTGCTAGATTCGGTCCCGGATCGGGGCTACCCCTTCATGCTGTCTTGGTGGCAGCAGCGGGCTTCTTGGTCTGTTTACCTTTGTTCCAAGTCTGGGTAGGTCTCCAGACTGACTTGAATGAGCAAAATTCCCCTCTTGTTTTGCAGCAGGGGAAGAGGTAGAGGGACCACCTTTGAAGTTTCGAAAGGAACGAAAATTATTTTGTTTGGTCCTCATCTTATTTGTCTTAACCTGAGGAAGGGCATGGCCTTTCCATCCAGTGATGTCTGAAATGATCTCTTTCAGTTCAGGCCCGAATAGGGTCTTACCTTTGAAAAGGGATGGCTAAAGACCAGGATTTAAGCCATAACGCTCTAAAATGGCAAAAACCTGAATTCTTTGCCTCTAATTTAGCCAGTTGAAAAGCGGCATCTGTAATGAAAGAATTAGCTAGCTTGAGAGCCCTAATTCTATCCAGAATATCATCTAATGTGGTCTCAACCTGAAGAGCCTCCTCCAGAGCCTCAAACCAAAAAGCAGCTGCAGTAGTTACAGGAACAATGCACGCTATAGGTTGGAGAAGAAAACCCTGATGAACAAATATTTTCTTTAGGAGACCCTCTAATTTTTTATCCATAGGATCTTTGAAAGCACAACTGTCCTCAATAGGTATAGTTATACGCTTAGCCAGGGTAGAAATAGCTCCCTCCACCTTAGGGACCGTCTGCCAAGAGTCCCGCATGGTGTCTGATATGGGAAACATTTTCTTAAAAGTAGGAGGGGGAGCGAACGGAATACCTGGCGTATCCCACGCCTTAGTAACAATGTCCGAAATCCTCTTAGGGACCGGAAAAACATCAGTGTAGGCAGGAACCTCTAGAAATCTGTCCATTTTACACAATTTGTCTGGAACTACAATAGGGTCACAATCATCCAGAGTCACTTAAACCTCCCTGAGCAACAAGCGGAGGTGTTCTAGTTTAAATTTAAAAGCCGTCATATCTGAGTCTGTCTGAGGGAACATCTTTCCTGAATCAGAAATCTCTCCCTCAGACAGCAAATCCCTCACCCCCAACTCAGAACAATGTGAGGGTACATCGGATATAGCTAATAAAGCGTCAGAGGGCTCAGCATTTGTTCTCACACCAGACCTACTGCGCTTCCCCTGCAACCCAGGCAGCTTAGATAAAACCTCTGTGAGGGTAGTATTCATAACTGCGGCCATATCTTGCAGGGTGAAAGAATTAGACGCACTAGAACTACTTGGCGTCGCTTGTGCGGGAGTTAATGGTTGGGACACTTGGGCCCCAAGGCAGAACATACAGTGATCTGAGATGTCATCGCAGAAAATGCAGCATGTCTGCAGAAAGAACAGGACACATGCAGGAACTGTTAGTGCTTTAACTTTGTAGCACTGACAGTTCTCTTCAAACAGAGCTGTGCTCTGGCTGCACTGTGTAAATTTTCCATAACACAGTTCATCCAGAGCAAAGTGCTGTTTAAAGTGAACAGCCAAATATGCAGTAGCCCTGCAAAGCAGCAGTGCATTGATTGTTGACTGGCTCTCAGATATTTGTTTCAAATCTGCTCCTAGCCTTTCCCAATCTGCAAAGCTGTTTGTTCTGAATTTAAGACGTTCGTATGAGCATTGCATCTTTTTTTTTTATTGCTACATTGCTATGTTAGACCAAGAGAAAAGGAAACACATTTATTCAAGAGACATTTTACAGTATCTTTTATTGTTTGCAGCTAATTTGCAATGCAATTTTCAACTACTGCACTATATTATAAAATGTTAAAAAGTGCTTTATTCTTCAGCTAACCAACACATTGCAATTAAACTGGTGCCTTAGTGTAACTGCCTAATTCAAAATGGAATTTTATTTAAAAATGGCCTGCAGAAATGTTTTCGCTAAAAAAATATCATTGCAGAAAGTAAAGAAAACTTCTGCCTCTGGGCACTTGGGGAGAATTAGATGGCATAACCTGATTCCCTTCTGACTGAGAATCATCCTGCAACATACTTTTAGTAGCTAAAATATGTTCTTTGCAATTTATTGACCTTTCAGTGCATGAGGGACACATTCTAAGTGGGGGTTCCACAATGGCTTCTAAACATATTGAACATTGACTTTTCTCAATGTCAGACATGTTGAAAAGGCTAGTAATGACTACAAACAAGCTTGAAAACACTTTATTTAGTGAAAAAATAACAATCTTTAAAAACGGTACTGCGCCTTTAAGAGAAAAAAAGCATACACGTTCTGCAAAACTGCTTTAAAATACCCCAAACTTTTCAAATTTTTGATAGCAGACTCAATTTGTGTAGTTAAGTTTACCCCACAAGAAAATACAACATTTAACCCTTTATTGTGAAAACCGGAATTAAATAAGGCATAAATCCGGAAAAAACACCCCAGCACCTTTCCACAGCCCTGCTGTGGCGCCTACCTGCCCTCAGGGATAGTACAAATGGGGTTAAAGCTTCGATTTGGCCCAAAACTTCCACAAGGGCCCTCAGGAGTTGGAGCTTGCTGCTTGCTAAGGGAAAACAACTGCGCATCTGAGGCGCGAAAATAGGCCCCGCCCATCTCACTCGATGTCTTTACAGCCTCAAAGAACCGCACCAGAGCGGTTTTAAACTAGCCATGTGGGTTCTGAGACCCAAAAATAAGCCAAGTGTACCCTCAATAATGATGCCGAAAAAAACAAAAAACGTTATTGCCCACAAAACGTTAAACAGCACTCCCAGTTCATAAAACGTTTACCCACAAACATTCAAAAACCAGTGTCAACCATTTTTTAATTAGCCCTTATGCAAGCTTAGTAATGCCCTTCTATAGTTCTCAGGATTACTGCTTACCCTTACCCTCATGGGGATACTGTCAGCCTTTCTGAAATACACAGTCTCTCCAGAAAAAATTACTGAACATACCTCACTGCTATATAGCATGAAAACGTTCCTCACACTGAAGTTTCTTGTACCCCTCAGCCTCTGTGGGAACTGCACTGGATCTTAGTGACAAATGCTAAGATCATCATCCTCCAGGCAGAAGTCTTCATCCATCTGCTGCCTGAAAGTAAATAGTACACACCGGTACCATTTAAAACAAAAAACTCTTGCTTGAAGAAATTAAAAACTAATATTTTATCACCTCTTTCACTTTACCCTTCCTAGTACTTAGAGTAGGCAAAGAGAATGACTGGGGGGTGGAGCTAAGAGAGGAGCTATATAGACAGCTCTGCTGTGGTGCTCTTTGCCACTTCCTGTTAGCAGGAGGATAATATCCCACAAGTAAAGGATGAATGCGTGGACTCGTCGTACCTTACAGAAGAAAGCCATGATAAATCAGAACTCAAGTGTCTTCCACAAAGACAGAGTGGCACTTATTTTATGGTGCATGTTAAGTCCTCAGTCCTGTTTATTCACTTGTCTTTGTCTGCATTGCCTATTTTCATTGTCTACATTTTCATATTAGGCTTAGTATGTGCAGCCGCATTTTGTTTATAAGGAAGCAACAGCAAATTGGGAGAGATGCTCTGAGTGCACAGGTTTTTGAGAGTCTGTTTTGTCTTTTTTACATGCTGAGCAGATGTATGTAACAGAAGAACAAATTATGAAAAACCTATGCTATAGAAATTCATGGTTCAAACTCATGCTATAAAACTAAATGGAATCTAAAAACAATCAGAGAGAGAAGCCTCTTAAATCAAATTATTAGTTCTTTGTTAACCCCTTGTGCCAACTGAAAGTAGATACCACATCAGACAGTACTTTGCCCAGCATACTGTGTTGACGTAGTACCTATGTCCAACACTGTGTAGCAGGTCAAATAAAAAGTTTGATACAGATCAGAACAAGAATATGAATATCAGAATTTGGCCACCTTCTTGCTGAAAAGCACAGACAAGGCAGAAATCTGAGCTGGCTGATAAGCCTTTCTCTGAACCTTCCTGGAGAAATTCCAGAATTTGAATGAACTTCAAATAAGAATTCCTAGTTGCACAAAAAGCTCCTAGTTACAGGCTACCTTGTTTGAATAAAGGTCTCAATAACCATGTTAGACAAGAATGACAAAATCAGTCATTTAATTACCAGACCGTCAAAGCTAAGATGCAAAGATCTTGACAGGTCTTAGAGGTAAACCAAACAGCGAGCAAGAAAATATCTGAAATAGGTCTGAATAACTAGTTTTGCAAGGCCAAGCCAGAGCAATGAAAATTACTGCTTGATTATGGCTATAACTCTGGGAAGTAAGTCAGTTAGCAGTTGCAAAGGCCAATAAGGCACAGTCATGTATAAAAAGAGGTATACATTTAAGTGATGAAAATCCAATTTTACCTTTTTATAAATCAATGGTAATATTCCTGATTACTTGTTGTACTTCTCTGACAGAGAATGGCGAGTTTAGAGAGTCCTTTTGATCGGGTGAGAGGGACGGGAGATTCAAGGCTTTTATGTACTCGCGTATTGTGTCTGTTGGGGTCGCAAGGGGATTCTCAGACTTTTCTATATTATATAGGTTAGAATAATACTCAGCAAAAGCCTCCCCTATCTGTGAAGGGATTTTAAGCAGGGAGTTCGCTTTAACAATGCTATGTATACGCGATACACTAGTTGTGTTTCTGATTTTGTTGGCCAGGAGGGTGTCCGCCTTATTACCCTTATAGAAGTACAGTTGTTTTAGTTTAGTTAAGATTATCTTGGGTTCTCCTAAGCTCTAGTTGCGAAATGTGATTTTTAAGATCAGTTATTTGGGCTGCTAAGGAGTTTATAAGCTTTACTCTGTTCCGAGATCATTATGCCTCTAATGGTTGCTTTAGCGGCTCCCTAGAGGGTGTCGTCTCTGACTTGGGCATTGTCATTAGTTTCCAGGAAGTGTTTAATTTCTGTGCGCAATTTTTATCTAAGGGCAATATCTTGTAAGAGGTTGTGGGGCATGCGCCAGGAGGCCCTAGAGCGAGTAGTGTTTGTGGAGATGAGGTCGGCAGTGACACAGTCATGGTCAGACCAGGCGCAGATATGGCTGAGTTAGTAACCAGGTTTAGTGAGTCTGCCATAGAGAACATGTAGTCAAGTCTGGCGTATTGTCGATGTGGTTGTGAATAGTGTGTATAGTCTCAGTCCTTAGTGTGGGTAGCCCTCCATATATCAAAGTAACCTGAGCCAGTCATGAGACTACGGAATTTCGCAGCAAGTCGTTCTGTAGAAGGAGGAGTCCTGTTCGAGTCAGAGGATTTTCTATCTACTTTCGGGTCCCAGGTCATGTTAAAATCTCCCGAAACAATAACTCTACCCTGTTTGTGCTGGGAAATGACATGAAGTATGTGTTTGAGGCACTTAGGTTGGTGTGTGTTGGGCAAGTAGACTGACACGAGAGTATATAGCACGTGATTGATTTTACAAATCAGGATGACATATCTGGCCTGTGGGTTTCTAATGGTCAGGACTGGTTCAACAGCTAGCCTCTTGTGTAGAAGAATAGCTGTGCCTCTGGCTTTTTTTGTGAAGGGAGCATATTCTATATGCGTGTATTCCCTAGAGGAGAGTCTAATCGGCTTGTCAATTAGCCAATGCGTCTCTTGAAGGAACACTACATCGGGGTTATGGTGTTTCAGTGAGCGTAGTAAGAGACTTCTCTTGAAGGGAGTGTTAAGTCCCCTAACGTTTTGTGTGAGAAACCTTGAAGGGGAACTAGTCATACCTAGGGATAATTAGGAATTGGGTGTTAAAGGATCAAGTACCAATGTCTGGGAAGCAGAATGGGGGAAAAGGTGAGGGGAGGAGAGGTAAGGAGTAAGAGGAGACACCTAATAGTGCCTCTAGAGCGGTGGAAGTAGTCCACCTCAAGGGAGCCCTAACGTGGGCTTCAGTGTGGGAGTGAGCATACAGCTCAGGAGCTAGTGCAGTGGGGCAAAAACGTCAGCCCCGCTCTAAGAACATAATCGTCTTAACATGAAGTGCTTAAACTTAAGTGGTTACAAAACAGCAGATAACATATCTAACCAAGAGAGATAACATAAAACTTGCTAAATGAACAAACAATTTAACGGCTCTCTAAACCTCACAAGTATCTCACCTGACTCATGGTGCAGGCTGGGCAGTGACACCTTTCAGTTGAGTCCTAGGAGCCTATACACATTCAGACCAGGGCCATTGGCTCCTGAAGGAACCTATAAAGTAGGCTCAGAGTGTTCTTGGGATTCTTGGGATTGTTGTATCTTAGGTCTCTTTGCCCTCTGATCCTTTGTTGACCATTCAGGAGCTGAGGCTCTTAAGGCAGGTTGAGGTTGGACCCGTGTGTTCAGGGGGTCTAACAATAATCCCCATGAGGCAAGAAGAGTCATGCCCTAAGGTGTGGTGATAGTTATGGTCTGGTTATCTTTGGTTACTAGGAGCCTAGTAGGGAACCCCCAGCGATACCGAAAAACATAATTTATGTAAGAACTTACCTGATAAATTCATTTCTTTCATATTATCAAGAGTCCATGAGCTAGTGACGTATGGGATATACATTCCTACCAGGAGGGGCAAAGTTTCCCAAACCTCAAAATGCCTATAAATACACCCCTCACCACACCCACAAATCAGTTTAACGAATAGCCAAGAAGTGGGGTGATAAGAAAAAAAGTGCGAAGCATATAAAATAAGGAATTGGAATAATTGTGCTTTATACAAAAAAATCATAACCACCACAAAAGAGGGTGGGCCTCATGGACTCTTGTTAATATGAAAGAAATGAATTTATCAGGTAAGTTCTTACATAAATTATGTTTTCTTTCATGTAATTAACAAGAGTCCATGAGCTAGTGACGTATGGGATAATGAATACCCAAGATGTGGATCTTTCCACACAAGAGTCACTAGAGAGGGAGGGATAAAATAAAGACAGCCAATTCCTGCTGAAAATAATCCACACCCAAAATAAAGTTTAACGAAAAACATAAGCAGAAGATTCAAACTGAAATCGCTGCCTGAAGAACTTTTCTACCAAAAACTGCTTCAGAAGAAGAAAATACATCAAAATGGTAGAATTTAGTAAAAGTATGCAAAGAGGACCAAGTTGCTGCTTTGCAGATCTGGTCAACCGAAGCTTCATTCCTAAACGCCCAGGAAGTAGATACTGACCTAGTAGAATGAGCTGTAATTCTCTGAGGCGGAATTTTACCCGACTCAACATAGGCAAGATGAATTAAAGATTTCAACCAAGATGCCAAAGAAATGGCAGAAGCTTTCTGGCCTTTCCTAGAACCGGAAAAGATAACAAATAGACTAGAAGTCTTACGGAAAGATTTCGTAGCTTCAACATAATATTTCAAAGCTCTAACAACATCCAAAGAATGCAACGATTTCTCCTTAGAATTCTTAGGATTAGGACATAATGAAGGAACCACAATTTCTCTACTAATGTTGTTGGAATTCACAACCTTAGGTAAAATTCAAAAGAAGTTCGCAACACCGCCTTATCCTGATGAAAAATCAGAAAAGGAGACTCACAAGAAAGAGCAGATAATTCAGAAACTCTTCTAGCAGAAGAGATGGCCAAAAGGAACAAAACTTTCCAAGAAAGTAATTTAATGTCCAATGAATGCATAGGTTCAAACGGAGGAGCTTGAAGAGCTCCCAGAACCAAATTCAAACTCCAAGGAGGAGAAATTGACTTAATGACAGGTTTTATACGAACCAAAGCTTGTACAAAACAATGAATATCAGGAAGTATAGCAATCTTTCTGTGAAAAAGAACAGAAAGAGCGGAGATTTGTCCTTTCAAAGAACTTGCGGACAAACCCTTATCTAAACCATCCTGAAGAAACTGTAAAATTCTCGGTATTCTAAAAGAATGCCAAGAAAAATGATGAGAAAGACACCAAGAAATATAAGTCTTCCAGACTCTATAATATATCTCTCGAGATACAGATTTACGAGCCTGTAACATAGTATTAATCACGCTGTCAGAGAAACCTCTTTGACCAAGAATCAAGCGTTCAATCTCCATACCTTTAAATTTAAGGATTTCAGATCCGGATGGAAAAAAGGACCTTGCGACAGAAGGTCTGGTCTTAACGGAAGAGTCCATGGTTGGCAAGATGCCATCCGGACAAGATCCGCATACCAAAACCTGTGAGGCCATGCCGGAGCTATTAGCAGAACAAACGAGCATTCCCTCAGAATCTTGGAGATTACTCTTGGAAGAAGAACTAGAGGCGGAAAGATATAGGCAGGATGATACTTCCAAGGAAGTGATAATGCATCCACTGCCTCCGCCTGAGGATCCCGGGATCTGGACAGATACCTGGGAAGTTTCTTGTTTAGATGAGAGGCCATCAGATCTATCTCTGGGAGCCCCCACATTTGAACAATCTGAAGAAATACCTCTGGGTGAAGAGACCATTCGCCCGGATGCAACGTTTGGCGACTGAGATAATCCGCTTCCCAATTGTCTACACCTGGGATATGAACCGCAGAGATTAGACAGGAGCTGGATTCCGCCCAAACCAAAATTCGAGATACTTCTTTCATAGCCAGAGGACTGTGAGTCCCTCCTTGATGATTGATGTATGCCACAGTTGTGACATTGTCTGTCTGAAAACAAATGAACGATTCTCTCTTCAGAAGAGGCCAAAACTGAAGAGCTCTGAAAATTGCACGGAGTTCCAAAATATTGATCGGTAATCTCACCTCCTGAGATTCCCAAACTCCTTGTGCCGTCAGAGATCCCCACACAGCTCCCCAACCTGTGAGACTTGCATCTGTTGAAATTACAGTCCAGGTCGGAAGAACAAAAGAAGCCCCCTGAATTAAACGATGGTGATCTGTCCACCACGTTAGAGAGTGTCGAACAATCGGTTTTAAAGATATTAATTGATATATCTTCGTGTAATCCCTGCACCATTGGTTCAGCATACAGAGCTGAAGAGGTCGCATGTGAAAACGAGCAAAGGGGATCGCGTCCGATGCAGCAGTCATAAGACCTAGAATTTCCATGCATAAGGCTACCGAAGGGAATGATTGAGACTGAAGGTTTCGACAAGCTGTAATCAATTTTAGACGTCTCTTGTCTGTTAAAGACAGAGTCATGGACACTGAATCTATCTGGAAACCCAGAAAGGTTACCCTTGTTTGAGGAATCAAAGAACTTTTTGGTAAATTGATCCTCCAACCATGATCTTGAAGAAACAACACAAGTCGATTCGTATGAGATTCTGCTAAATGTAAAGACTGAGCAAGTACCAAGATATCGTCCAAATAAGGAAATACCACAATACCCTGTTCTCTGATTACAGACAGAAGGGCACCGAGAATCTTTGTGAAAATTCTTGGAGCTGTAGCAAGGCCAAACGGTAGAGCCACAAATTGGTAATGCTTGTCTAGAAAAGAGAATCTCAGGAACTGATAATGATCTGGATGAATCGGAATATGCAGATATGCATCCTGTAAATCTATTGTGGACATATAATTCCCTTGCTGAACAAAAGGCAATATAGTCCTTACAGTTACCATCTTGAACGTTGGTATCCTTACATAACGATTCAATAATTTTAGATCCAGAACTGGTCTGAAGGAATTCTCCTTCTTTGGTACAATGAAGAGATTTGAATAAAACCCCATCCCCTGTTCCGGAACTGGAACTGGCATAATTACTCCAGCCAACTCTAGATCTGAAACACAATTCAGAAATGCTTGAGCTTTCACTGGATTTACTGGGACACGGGAAAGAAAAAATCTCTTTGCAGGAGGTCTCATCTTGAAACCAATTCTGTACCCTTCTGAAACAATGTTCTGAATCCAAAGATTGTGAACAGAATTGATCCAAATTTCTTTGAAAAAACGTAACCTGCCCCCTACCAGCTGAACTGGAATGAGGGCCGTACCTTCATGTGAACTTAGAAGCAGGCTTTGCCTTTCTAGCAGGCTTGGATTTATTCCAGACTGGAGATGGTTTCCAAACTGAAACTGCTCCTGAGGACGAAGGATCAGGCTTTTGTTCTTTGTTGAAACGAAAGGAACGAAAACGATTGTTAGCCCTGTTTTTACCTTTAGATTTTTTATCCTGTGGTAAAAAAGTTCCTTTCCCACCAGTAACAGTTGAAATTATAGAATCCAACTGAGAACCAAATAATTTGTTTCCCTGGAAAGAAATGGAAAGTAGAGTTGATTTAGAAGCCATATCAGCATTCCAAGTCTTAAGCCATAAAGCTCTTCTGGCTAAGATAGCCAGAGACATAAACCTAACATCAACTCTAATAATATCAAAAATGGCATCACAGATAAAATTATTAGCATGCTGGAGAAGAATAATAATATCATGAGAATCACGATTTGTTACTTGTTGCGCTAGAGTTTCCAACCAAAAAGTTGAAGCTGCAGCAACATCAGCCAATGATATAGCAGGTCTAAGAAGATTACCTGAACACAGATAAGCTTTTCTTAGAAAAGATTCAATTTTTCTATCTAAAGGATCCTTAAACGAGGTACCATCTGACGTAGGAATGGTAGTACGTTTAGCAAGGGTAGAAATAGCCCCATCAACTTTAGGGATTTTGTCCCAAAATTCTAACCTGTCAGGCGGAACAGGATATAATTGCTTAAAACGTTTAGAAGGAGTAAATGAATTACCCAATTTATCCCATTCTTTGGAAATAACTGCAGAAATAGCATTAGGAACAGGAAAAACTTCTGGAATAACCGCAGGAGCTTTAAAAACCTTATCCAAACGTATAGAATTAGTATCAAGAGGACTAGAATCCTCTATTTCTAAAGCAATTAGTACTTCTTTAAGTAAAGAGCGAATAAATTCCATCTTAAATAAATATGAAGATTTATCAGCATCAATCTCTGAGATAGAATCCTCTGAACCAGAAGAGTCCAAAGAATCAGAATGATGGTGTTCATTTAAAAATTCATCTGTAGAGAGAGAAGATTTAAAAGACTTTTTACGTTTACTAGAAGGAGAAATAACAGACAAAGCCTTCTTTATGGATTCAGAAACAAAATCTCTTATGTTATCAGGAACATTCTGCACCTTAGATGTTGAGGGAACTGCAACAGGCAATGGTACATTACTAAAGGAAATATTATCTGCTTTAACAAGTTTGTCATGACAATTATTACAAACAACAGCTGGAGGAATAGCTACAAAAAGTTTACAGCAGATACACTTAGCTTTGGTAAATCCAGCAGGCAGTGATTTTCCTGTAGTATCTTCTGGCTCAGATGCAACGTGAGACATCTTGCAATATGTAAGAGAAAAAACAACATATAAAGCAAAATAGATCAAATTCCTTATAAGACAGTTTCAGGAATGGGAAAGAATGCCAAATATCAAGCTTCTAGCAACCAGAAGCAAATGAAAAATGAGACTGAAATAATGTGGAGACAAAAGCGACGCCCATATTTTTTAGCGCCAAATAAGACGCCCACATTATTTGGCGCCTAAATGCTTTTGGCGCCAAAAATGACGCCACATCCGGAACGCCGACATTTTTGGCGCAAAATAACGTCAAAAAATGACGCAACTTCCGGCGACACGTATGACGCCGGAAACGGAAAATAATTTTTGCGCCAAAAAAGTCCGCGCCAAGAATGACGCAATAAAATGAAGCATTTTCAGCCCCCGCGAGCCTAACAGCCCACAGGGAAAAAAGTCAAATTTTTGAGGTAAGAAAAATATGATAATTCAATGCATAATCCCAAATATGAAACTGACTGTCTGAAAATAAGGAAAGTTGAACATTCTGAGTCAAGGCAAATAAATGTTTGAATACATATATTTAGAACTTTATAAATAAAGTGCCCAACCATAGCTTAGAGTGTCACAGAAAATAAGACTTACTTACCCCAGGACACTCATCTACATGTTTGTAGAAAGCCAAACCAGTACTGAAACGAGAATCAGTAGAGGTAATGGTAAATATAAGAGTATATCGTCGATCTGAAAAGGGAGGTAAGAGATGAATCTCTACGACCGATAACAGAGAACCTTATGAAATAGACCCCGTAGAAGGAGATCACTGCATTCAATAGGCAATACTCTCTTCACATCCCTCTGACATTCACTGCACGCTGAGAGGAAAACCGGGCTCCAACTTGCTGCGGAGCGCATATCAACGTAGAATCTAGCACAAACTTACTTCACCACCTCCCTTGGAGGCAAAGTTTGTAAAACTGATTTGTGGGTGTGGTGAGGGGTGTATTTATAGGCATTTTGAGGTTTGGGAAACTTTGCCCCTCCTGGTAGGAATGTATATCCCATACGTCACTAGCTCATGGACTCTTGTTAATTACATGAAAGAAATTGGCCTTACGCAAAGCAGTGGTAACTGGCTGAAAGTGGTGATGCTGTTGGAGGGTGTGTGCTGATAAGTCAGGTAGTAGCTGAACTCCCTCAAATCTACCACTAAGATTTGGCTTTTTGTAGGCGACTTGTATAAGGCGGTCCTTATATAAGAAGCTATGAAAACACACTATGATGTCTCTCGGCTTGTCAGAGCTCACTGTCCTGGGGCGCAATGCCCTGTGAGCCCTCTCCATTGTGCTAGTGAGGCCGGCAGGGGTGCCTATTAATTCTCGGAAAAGATCTTTAAGATAGCCTTGTATGTCTGCCGGAGCTACGGACTCTGGGACTCCTCTGAATCTTATATTACTGCGTCTCGATCTGTCCTCCATATCAGCCAGTTTAGATTCCAATTGTGAAATCTTCTCTGCCAGACTTTCGGCATAGGCCAGAATATTGGATTGATCTACAGCCTGATCATCCTGCTTGCGCTCCAGCGCGTCGACTCTGTCACCAATTTCTGAGATCTCCTTCTTAAGTTCTGCAGAGCTGCGTTGGATTTCTTGGGTGATGGACTTAGTCTGATTGGCTAAGAGTTTCTTGAGTGATGATTCTGTAATATAGTGTTGAGAGGCAGTTGCAGAGTGTAGGCTGGATTGAGACTCCTCATCTTGAGAGTCAGGTTCACTCATTTCAACACCTGGGTGGGACAGAAACTCCTTAATAGAGTGCGCAAAATGGTCAAACACTGTCTTCTTAAGTTTGGGGTTTGACTTTGTGTGTTTCCTCATCATGTGAGGCATTTTATGGGTTAGTAACTAGATCCCAGAGAAACGGAGTGAAGGGTCACGGAGGGCTCATAGGCTATATGCTGCTGTGCTAGAAGAAAATCAAGGGTTATACATGGCACATTCGAATATACAGTTTAAGGACAAGCTATCTCATGGTTAGAGCGGGGCTGAGTTACACTTCATAGGAAAAACTACATCATTAGTATAAAATAAACCTGCTACAGACATGTAGGGCACTCGTGCTAGCCCCTCACCTTGGGGAACCTAGGGATACGACCCGAAGGAAGGGGGAAGGGAATTGGAGGTGACCCACCCAGACAAGCTGGGCAGGAGCGGAAAGGTGAGGGACCCACGTATAAGATTCCTCAAGCAAAGAGTAGCAAATTGATGAGAAGTCAAATTTCAAAATATACAGAATATAAGTGGTATCATAAAAGAGTGAATCACCTTTGCCCTTACAGTTCTACCCTAGCTGACCTCTATTCGCTAAACCCAAAAAGTAGATGGCACCTCAACTGAATAGGCCTCCTCTTCCTTTATAGCGCTGTCTCTCGGCTCAGGGAAAGGGGATACAACCAAAAGGAAGGGAAAAGGGGAAAGTGGAGGTGACCAGCCTAGACTAGCTAGGCCAGAAAGGGAGAGCCTTGAGACTTTGGCACTCAAAAACACACTTGCCAATATAGCTGCAACAACAATAACTATAGGTACTACCTGCAAGGAATAAAAGTGGTTAGGAGAGCAGAATAATAAAATAACACTCCACTTTGGGCTAGTAACCCAAAGGTACATAAGCTGTCGCAGCAGCTATAAGTGACAAAATGGCAGCCCAAGTTACTGTAAGTGCAAAGTGCATCCAGAGAGTAAGAGGTTATTGGTAATAGTTCCTGTATATAAAGTGAGGTTTAGGAGCCTGCAGTCACAGATCCAGATCGGGGCCTCCACCTCAGCCGCGCCCTCAACGGACGTAACTTTTGTATGTTGGCAATCAGGAGGTGCAGGTGAGGTAACCCCCGTGGGACCGGGCAACTGCGGGTTATAAGGTGTGGCAGTCAGCTCGGTGTGTAGTTACTCCTCGAGGCACCTGTGGTGAGAACCTCTATTTATTTCTGTGTCGTCTTCTAGCCTGTCGCACTCTGGAGCTTGGTGAAGAGTGGCGGGAACCCACACAGTAGTTTGCAGCTAGTTGCGCCGCAAGTCGTGGCTCCGGAGCCTGTGCAGAGACTTTTCGAGTGGCTAAGTGTGAGGCGTCTCCTCAAATCCGCCCACTAACCTGAGCGGGCCTCCGGTACTTGTGTGGCTGATCGGCGTAGAGGGGCAGGTGCCGGGACTTGATATCGCCGTCCGGTAAGAGGCCTCCGTGTTAGTAGGTCCGGCGTGGATGCAGAGCAGGTAGGCCCAAGATGGCGTCTCTTCGCGCCGTTTTTTGTTAAGGCTACCCCTCAGGGGGCAAGGGTGTACGACCGGCCTTGCAGCTCACCCCCGTCCTCTCAAGTCACGACCAGCTTTTCACACACAGGTAAGCGCTCCGTAGTGGATCCCCAGCCCTCCGGAACGAGCTGTGCAGGTGTAGGGTCGAAGGGGTGCTGGCTACTGTGGGAATCAGTGGAAAGTGCAGCTGGGTAGGGTTTAGTCAGCGACTGGTGCTGGTAAAGTGTCAAAGTCGAGGCACCTTTGATGGCAAGACACCAGATCCCAGAGTAGGGTCCCAGCACTCCAGGGCACAAAGTTCCTCTCAGTCTCTTGCGCTGTTGCCCAGCCAGAGAAGCGGTGGCCCCCGAACACTATACAAAATCAGCTATCTTTGGTTGCTGTAACCCAGCTTTCTCAGTTATACAGTTATGGGCTGTATAAAGTCCCTGAGTTTGTTTTTTTTTTTTTTTTTCTTTGTTTAGCCCCTAAAAAGTGACTTTATTTCAATATCTAGAGCAGAGCTGTGTCCAGACACGTCTACTCTCAACTGCGGCTAGCTCCGCTATTCCACCTTGAAAATGCAGTGCAATTTTGAGCACCATTTGTTTTTTAAGGAGGACATAATAGAACTGGAAAAAGTGTGGACGGGGTAACAAAATTGATAAAGGGAATAGAAGATTTGCATTATGAAGAAAGGTTGGAAAACTTTCAATTTTTTACGCTGGAAAATATTACATTATACAAATATGTACAGGGCCCATATAAGCAATTATTATTACAAGCAATAAAATGATCTGCTTAATGAGGCAGTTTTAGCAAATCAAATAGATACTTAAAAAAAGGTCTAGCAGCATATTTAGGAATATAACAGTATTGAAAGTATAGTTGTTTTCAACTTTGGAGTCAAGAAGGAAATACTTTCCCTTTGAGGCACTGGTGAAAATCTCAGATTCAAATGTTGCCTTCTTTTAGATCAACAATAGTAATTTAAATGTGTGAAAGGTGTAACTTGATGGACTTGAGTCTTTTTTTAAACATGTATTACTATGAAACTATAACAAACATGGTCCCATAACGCATCCACCAAGATTATCAGAGGATCTTTGGATCTGGCACAATAAGGGATGCTTGTGATTGAAATGACAGGCTATCAGATCAATCTCTGGCCTTCCTAGCACCTCTCAATCTGTTTAAAAACCTCCTGATGATGAAACCATCCTCCTGGATTTTGTAGCTAGCGACTTAGAAAGTCTACCACCTAGTTGTTGACTCGATGAACATGAATGGTTGACATCACACTCCGATTGGTCTACTCCCTCCTGATGATACAGGACACCTTCCTAATAGCTAAGGAATTGTGTGTTCCACCCTGGAGAATGACATAAGCTGCAGCTTGGAACCAAATAACTGAGACTGGGACAACTGAGAAGAACCATAAATATCATCCTGAGTTCCAGAATATTTATAAAGTAACCTCACCTTCTCTTGAGAAAAGATTTCTTGCATCCTCAGAGATCCCCAGCCAGCCCTCCGAGCCTAGAAGGCTGGCATCTATAGATATCACTGCCCAGTTTGATCACCAAAAAGGAGGCCCCCTGAACTATAGAGTGGTGAGTATACCACCAGAACCAGGACTGTTTTGTCACCTGATTCAAGGAAATCACATGTTCTCATAATCCTGTCCTATTGACATAGAAAAGAGGGTTGCAGGGGCCTTAGATGAAATCTGGAAAAGGAAACCAGATCTAAAGGGGAAACCATCAAACCCACTGCCTCCAAACACTGCAGTTGGAAAGGGAGTGTGCTGTAACCTGGCACAAGTTGAACTGAACTCTTCTGTCAGAGATAATGCCACAAACACTAGGTCTATTATAGAACTCAGGAAGGAGACTCTAGTGATTGGGACCAGAGAATAGTAGAAAAAGGAAAAAATATCCCGGAACGCCAAAAAGTAAAAAAATAACAGCTATATTAGGACATCTTAAAAAACAGACATGGTAGCACACAGAGACAAAGGGTTTTACGTGTTTCGGCGTTAGCCGTACTCATAAACCTAGACAGACAACGGTGTGTGTCATTTAAAAAGGATTGATGTGAGCTGGTTATTGGTTGGTGTTAGACACACCTTTTTTAACCAGTAGTTATTTGAACATACTAAGCAAACTCACTTCAGTTTTAAGGGTGATACAAATTACATCATATGCAAAGTCAAAGACAACTTATATATATGAAAGGAATACAAATATACAGTGTACAAAGTATGATATGAAAAATGAGGACTTACATGTTTGTTCTATCTATGTGGATGACACTACATATATGATTTGAGATACATAGGCAGTGGTTAAATCTATTTACCTGAGAATATAAAAGAGTTGGAAAAATATTGAAAAATATTTAAAACATTATACAAAGTTGTTCACAATTTTACAATACCCTGAATACAGTAAAAATCCTATATATGTTCATACAAGGTCTCATACAATTGATATAAATATAAATATGAAAAGGACAAATCAGCACTGCTTTCAAGACTAATATATTGCAATGCAGTTTAAAGCAATGTTCTTCTCTCAATATAGTACCTGAAAAAGTATATATATATATATATATATATATATATATATATATATATATATATATATATATATATATATATATATATATATATATATATATATATATATATATATATGATCCACAGAACAATCAGCTGTTATGTGCAATAATGCATATCAACAAGGACATATTAAAGAATAAAACACTACAGACGCATCAAAAAAATATATACACGAATGAGTAAGAATGAGCTAGCCCTTTTTACATATGCTGAATGATATGTGTGTAAAAAGGGGCAAATAATTGCTCACAACATCACTCATGATTACCCAGACGTGTCCATAGTGTATAAAAACCAATATTGATTTGGTCCCTAGTGGATTATGTTAGATCTTATTTATATAAATAATTAAATAAACTGATTGTATAGTAGATCATGATGTTAACTATGTGAGAGGGGAAACAATATGTAACAATATTCACTGCAAGAAAATACAAGAACAGATAGATTGTCTAAAATCAACTCCAAAAAAAACTCTTTTTTTATCCTAGTGTCTCCTTTCAATTACTGACAATTGGAGATGACAACATAAAGTGTCACACACATAGAGAGAAATGTATGCATATGGGTAAACACGCGCATACAATGTATGCACGCATGTACACACATGCATATTCAAACATATATATAAAGTAAGATGTGCACTGGATCAGGAAGCCTCTATTTCCAATGGTTAATGATGTCGAACTCAGAGTTAAAGCCATGTGGTATTTGAGTACGTAGCTTCATGATCCAGTACACCTCTTGTCTAGAGAGAAGTTGATCTTTATAGCCACCCCTAGGGGGCAATCGTATAATTTCAATGCCTCTCCATTTGAAAGATCTGATGTCTTTGTCGTGCACCTCTATGAAATGCCTTGAAAGTGCAGAGCATGGCTTATTATATTTAATATATCAGAGATGTTCACTGATACGAGTCCTGACATCTCTAGTCGTCATGCCCACATATTGTTTGCAGTGTTCAAGGCATTCAATGGAGGTACACAACATAAGGACTGGAACAATTAATGCACCCCTTGGTCATGAAGCTTTGTTTGGTGTCACATGAGTAAAATTCTTTCCCCTCAACTACGGAATCACAGGCTTTACATCTGTAATTACCGCATTTGTAGGTAACGTTCACATGTAGCCAGGAACCAGTGTTGCTCCTTTTAATTGGTAATTGACTGGGAGCCAGTATGTTACCCAAAGTGAGATTTTTGGAGTAAACGCACTTAAAATCCCTCTCCACAGTAGTGTTTCTCTCTATGTGTGTGACACTTTATGTTGTCATCTCCAATTGTCAGGAATTGAAAGGAGACACTAGGATAAAAAAATAGTTTTTTTGGAGTTGATTTTAGACAATCTATCTGTTCTTGTATTTTCTTGCAGTGAATATTGTTACATATTGTTTCCCCTCTCACATAGTTAACATCATGATCTACTATACAATCAGTTAATTTAATTATTTATATAAATAAGATCTAACACAATCCACTAGGGACCAAATGAATATTGGTTTTTATACACTATGGACGCGTCTGGGTAATCATGAGTGATGTGAGCAATTATTTGCCCCTTTTTTACACACATATCATTCAGCATATGTAAATAGGGCTAGCTCATTCTTACTCACTCGTGTATATATTTTTTTGACGCGTCTGTAGTGTTTTATTCTTTTATTCTTTAATATGTCCTTGTTGATACATACTTAATGCATTATTTCACATAACAGCTGAATGTCCTTGTTGATACATACTTTATGCATTATTGCACATAACAGCTGATTGTGCTGTGGATCATATATATATACTTTTTCAGGTACTATATTGAGAGAAGAACATTGCTTTAAACTGCATTGCAATATATTAGTTTTGAAAGCAGTGCTGATTTGTCCTTTTCATATTTATATTTATATTAATTGTATGAGACCTTGTATGAACATATATAGGATTTTTACTGTATTCAGGGTATTGTAAAAACATAATTTATGCTTACCTGATAAATTCCTTTCTCCTGTAGTGTAGTCAGTCCACGGGTCATCATTACTTATGGTATATTAACTCCTCCCCAACAGGAAGTGCAAGAGGATCACCCAAGCAGAGCTGCTATATAGCTCCTCCCCTCTACGTCACACCCAGTCATTCGACCGAGAACCAAACGAGAAAGGAGAAACTATAGGGTGCAGTGGTGACTGGAGTATAATTAAAAAATTTAGACCTGCCTTAAAAAACAGGGCGGGCCGTGGACTGACTACACTACAGGAGAAAGGAATTTATCAGGTAAGCATAAATTATGTTTTCTCCTGTTAAGTGTAGTCAGTCCACGGGTCATCATTACTTATGGGATACCAATACCAAAGCTAAGTACACGGATGACGGGAGGGACAGGCAGGATCTCTATACGGAAGGAACCACTGCCTGAAGAACCTTTCTCCCAAAAACAGCCTCCGAAGAAGCAAAAGTGTCAAATTTGTAAAAAGTTGCAGCCTTGCAAATCTGTTCAACAGAGGCCTCGTTCTTAAAGGCCCAAGTGGAAGCCACAGCTCTAGTAGAATGAGCTGTAATCCTTTCAGGAGGTTGCTGTCCAGCAGTCTCATAGGCTAAGCGTATTATGCTACGAAGCCAAAAGGATAGAGAGGTAGCAGATGCTTTTTGACCTCTCCTCTGTCCAGAATAAACGACAAATAGGGAAGAAGTTTGTCGAAAATCTTTAGTTGCCTGTAAATAAAATTTCAGGACACGGACTACATCTAGATTGTGCAGAAGTCGTTCCTTCTTTGAAGAAGGGTTAGGGCACAATGATGGAACAACAATCTCTTGATTGATATTCTTGTTAGTGACTACCTTAGGTAAGAACCCAGGTTTAGTACGCAGAACTACCTTATTTGAATGAAAAATCAGATACGGAGAATCACAATGTAAGGCTGATAATTCAGAGACTCTACGAGACGAGGAAATAGCCATTAAAAACAGAACTTTCCAAGATAACAGCTTGATATCAATGGAGTGAAGGGGTTCAAACGGAACACCCTGTAAAACGTTAAGAACTAAGTTTAAGCTCCACGGCGGAGCAACAGATTTAAACACAGGCTTAATCCTGGCCAAAGCCTGACAAAAAGCCTGAACGTCTGGAACTTCTGACAGACGCTTGTGTAAAAGGATGGACAGAGCTGAGATCTGTCCCTTTAACGAACTAGCAGATAAACCCTTTTCTAAACCTTCTTGTAGAAAAGACAATATCCTAGGAATCCTAACCTTACTCCATGAGTAACCCTTGGATTCGCACCAGTGTAAGTATTTACGCCATATCTTATGGTAAATTTTCCTGGTTACAGGTTTCCTAGCCTGTATTAAGGTATCAATTACTGGCTCCGAAAATCCACGCTTTGATAAAATTAAGCGTTCAGTTTCCATGCAGTCAGCTTCAGAGAAATTAGATTTTGATGTTTGAAAGGACCCTGAATTAGAAGGTCCTGTCTCAGAGGCAGAGACCAAGGTGGACAGGATGACATGTCCACTAGATCTGCATACCAGGTCCTGCGTGGCCACGCAGGCGCTATTAGAATCACTGATGCTTTCTCCTGTTTGATCCTGGCAATCAAACGAGGAAGCATCGGGAAGGGTGGAAACACATAAGCCATCCTGAAGGTCCAAGGTGCTGTCAAGGCATCTATCAGGACCGCTCCCGGGTCCCTGGACCTGGACCCGTAACAAGGAAGCTTGGCGTTCCGGCGAGACGCCATGAGATCCATATCTGGTTTGCCCCAACGTCGAAGTATTTGGGCAAAGACCTCCGGATGAAGTTCCGACTCCCCCGGATGAAAAGTCTGGCGACTTAGGAAATCCGCCTCCCAGTTGTCCACTCCTGGGATGTGGATCGCTGACAGGTGGCAAGAGTGAGACTCTGCCCAGCGAATTATCTTTGATACTTCCATCATCGCTAAGGAACTTCTTGTCCCTCCCTGATGGTTGATGTAAGCCACAGTCGTGATGTTGTCCGACTGAAACCTGATAAACCTCAGAGTTGCTAACTGAGGCCAAGCCAGAAGGGCATTGAGAACTGCTCTCAATTCCAGAATGTTTATTGGAAGGAGACTCTCCTCTTGAGTCCATGATCCCTGAGCCTTCAGGGAATTCCAGACAGCGCCCCAACCTAGTAGGCTGGCGTCTGTAGTTACAATTGTCCAGTCTGGCCTGCTGAAGGGCATCCCCCTGGACAGATGTGGCCAAGAAAGCCACCATAGAAGAGAATCTCTGGTCTCCTGATCCAGATTCAGCGTAGGGGACAAATCTGAGTAATCCCCATTCCACTGACTTAGCATGCACAATTGCAGCGGTCTGAGGTGCAGGCGTGCAAAAGGAACTATGTCCATTGCTGCTACCATTAAGCCGATTACCTCCATGCATTGAGCCACTGACGGGTGTTGAATGGAATGAAGGGCACGGCAAGAATTTAGAAGCTTTGTTAACCTGTCCTCTGTCAGGTAAATTTTCATTTCTACAGAATCTATAAGAGTCCTCAAGAAGGGAACTCTTGTGAGAGGTAAGAGAGAACTCTTCTCCTCGTTTACTTTCCACCCATGCGATCTTAGAATTGCCAGTACTAACTCTGTATGAGACTTGGCAGTTTGAAAGCTTGACGCTTGTATCAGAATGTCGTCTAGGTACGGAGCTATCGAAATTCCTTGCGGTCTTAGTACCGCCAGAAGAGAGCCCAGAACCTTTGTAAAGATTCTTGGAGCCGTAGCCAACCCGAAGGGAAGAGCTACAAACTGGTAATGCATGTCTAGGAAGGCAAACCTTAGATACCGGTAATGTTCTCTGTGAATCGGTATGTGAAGGTAAGCATCCTTTAAATCCACTGTGGTCATGTACTGACCTCTTTGGATCATGGGTAAGATTGTCCGAATAGTTTCCATCTTGAATGATGGAACTCTTAGGAATTTGTTTAGGATCTTTAAATCCAATATTGGTCTGAAGGTTCCCTCTTTTTTGGGAACCACAAACAGATTTGAGTAAAACCCTTGTCCGTGTTCCGACCGCGGAACTGGATGGATCACTCCCATTAGTAAAAGGTCTTGTACACAGCGTAGAAACGCCTCTTTCTTTATCTGGTTTGTTGACAACCTTGAAAGGTGAAATCTCCCTTGTGGAGGGGAAGCTTTGAAGTCCAGAAGATATCCCTGAGATATGATCTCCAACGCCCAGGGATCCTGGACATCTCTTGCCCAAGCCTGGGCGAAGAGAGAGAGTCTGCCCCCCACTAGATCCGTTACCGGATCGGAGGCCCTCACTTCATGCTGTCTTAGGGGCAGCAGCAGGCTTTCTGGCCTGCTTGCCCTTGTTCCAGGCCTGGTTAGGTTTCCAGCCTTGTCTGTAGCGAGCAACAGCTCCTTCCTGTTTTGGAGCAGAGGAAGTTGAAGCTGCTCCTGCCTTGAAGTTACGAAAGGCACGAAAATTAGACTGTCTAGCCCTGGGTTTGGCTCTGTCTTGAGGCAGGGCATGGCCTTTACCTCCCGTAATATCAGCGATAATTTCTTTCAAACCGGGCCCGAATAAAGTCTGCCCCTTGAAAGGTATGTTAAGTAGTTTCGATTTAGAAGTTACATCAGCTGACCAGGATTTTAGTCACAGCGCTCTGCGTGCCTGAATGGCGAATTCGGAATTCTTAGCCGTAAGTTTAGTTAAATGTACTACGGCATCAGAAATAAATGAATTAGCTAGCTTAAGGGTTTTAAGCTTAAGTGAAATCTCATCTAATGTCGCTGAGTCAAGGGTCTCTTCCAGAGACTCAAACCAAAATGCTGCCGCAGCCGTGACAGGCGCAATGCATGCAAGGGGTTGTAATATAAAACCTTGTTGAACAAACATTTTCTTAAGGTAACCCTCTAACTTTTTATCCATTGGATCTGAAAAGGCACAGCTATCCTCCACCGGGATAGTGGTACGCTTAGCTAAAGTAGAAACTGCTCCCTCCACCTTAGGGACCGTTTGCCATAAGTCCCGTGTGGTGGCGTCTATTGGAAACATTTTTCTGAATATAGGAGGGGGTGAGAAAGGCACACCGGGTCTGTCCCACTCCTTAGTAATAATTTCAGTAAGTCTCTTAGGTATAGGAAAAACGTCAGTACTTGTCGGTACCGCAAAATATTTATCCAACCTACACATTTTCTCTGGGATTGCAACTGTGTTACAATCATTCAGAGCCGCTAACACCTCCCCTAGCAATACACGGAGGTTTTCCAGCTTAAACTTAAAATTTGAAATGTCTGAATCCAATTTATTTGGATCAGATCCGTCACCCGCAGAATGAAGCTCTCCGTCCTCATGCTCTGCAAATTGTGACGCAGTATCAGACATGGCCCTAGCATTATCAGTATACTCTGTTCTCATCCCAGAGTGATCTCGTTTACCTCTAAGTTCTGGCAATTTAGACAAAACTTCAGTCATAACATTAGCCATGTCTTGTAAAGTGATTTGTAATGGCCGCCCTGATGTACTTGGCGTTACAATATCACGCACCTCCTGAGCGGGAGATGCAGGTACTGACACGTGAGGCAAGTTAGTCGGCATAACTTCCCCCTCGTTGTCTGGTGAATGTTGCTTAACATGTACAGATTGACTTTTATTTAAAGTAGCATCAATGCAATTAGTACATAAATTTCTATTGGGCTCCACCTTGGCTTTTGAACATATTGCACAAAGAGATTCCTCTGTGTCAGACATGTTTAAACAAACTAGCAATTAGACTAGCAAGCTTGGAAATACTTTTCAACTAAATTTACAAGCAATATGTAAAAACGTTACTGTGCCTTTAAGAAGCACACAAAAAAACTGACACAGTTGAATAACAATGAACCGGATTAGTTATATAAACCAAATTTAGCAAAGGATTGCACTCATTAGCAATGGATGATTAACCCTTAATATCAGAAAAAAACGTATAACAATTGACAATATAAGCGTTTTTATCACAGTCAAGCACAGTCTCACAGGTCTGCTGTGAGTGATTACCTCCCTCAAAACTAGTTTTGAAGACCCCTGAGCTCTGTGGAGACGTCCTGGATCATGCAGGGAGAAAAAGACAGACTGTGACTGAATTTCTGATGCGTAGTAAAAGCGCCAAAATAGGCCCCTCCCACTCACACTACAACAGTGAGGGAAGCTCAGTAAACTGTTTTAATTTAAAACAAACGACAGCCATGTGGAAAATAAAGCCCAAAACAATTTTCACCAAGTACCTCAGATAATTAAACGATTTAACATGCCAGTAAACGTTTAAAATCTAATATATGAAATGTCATTAAAAAGCCTGCTGCTAGTCGCTCACACTGCAAGTTAGGCTAAAAGTTATATGCATACAGTATTTTCCCAGTGAAGTGCCATTCCCCAGAAATACTTAAGTGTAAACATATATACATATCAGCCTGATACCAGTTGCTACTACTGCATTTAAGGCTGTACTTACATTATATCGGTATTAGCAGTATTTTCACAGTCAATTCCATTCCTTAGAAAATAATATACTGCAACATACCTCTTTGCAGGTGAACCTGCCCGCTGTCCCCTGATCTGAAGTTACCTTACTCCTCAGAATGGCCGAGAACAGCAAACGGATCTTAGTTACGTCCGCTAAGATCATATACAAAAACTCAGGTAGATTCTTCTTCAAATTCTGCCTGAGAAGGAAACAACACACTCCGGTGTCGTTTAAAATAACAAACTTTTGATTGAAGATATAAAAAACTAAGTTTAATCACCACAGTCCTCTCACACATCCTATCTATTAGTTGGGTGCAAGAGAATGACTGGGTGTGACGTAGAGGGGAGGAGCTATATAGCAGCTCTGCTTGGGTGATCCTCTTGCACTTCCTGTTGGGGAGGAGTTAATATTCCATAAGTAATGATGACCCGTGGACTGACTACACTTAACAGGAGAAATTGTGAACAACTTTGTATAATGTTTTAAATATTTTTCAATATTTCTCCAACTCTTTTATGTTCTCAGGTAAATAGATTTAACCACCGCCTATGTATCTCAAATCATATATGTAGTATCATCCCCATAGATAGAACAAACATGTAAGTCCTCATTTTTCATATCATACTTTGTACAATGTATATTTGTATTCCTCTCATATATATAAGTTGTCTTTGACTTTGCATATAATGTAATTTGTATCACCCTTCAAACTGATGTGAGTTTGCTTAGAATGTTCAGATAACTACTGGTTAAAAAAAGGTGTGTCTAACACCAACCAATAACCAGCTCACATCAATCCTTTTTAAATGACACACCGGTGTCTGTCTAGGTTTATGAGTACGGCTAACGCCGAAACGCGTAAAACCCTTTGTTTCTGTGTGCTACCATGTCTGTTTTTTAAGATATCCTAATAAAGCTGCTATTTTTTTACCTTTTGGAGTTTCGGGATATTTTTCCTTTTTCTACTATTATCATTTTGGATTACTAGGAATCCTGCATTGTCCCGCATCCATCGGCAACTGTGACTACCCCTGGCGGTCTTTTCTTATTACCTACAGCTCTGTATCAAGTCTAAGTCTCTGGTTTGAACTGTGCCTGTAAGTCTAACCATACTGGGGATTGGCTGTGCCCTGATTGAGCCGTGACTCACCTATCCTCCACCGGGATTGGCGAAGCCTACAACGTACGTCATATCCGTGAGGGAGTTCCGAATCCGAAGCTGATCGAGGGTTGCGAGTGACACGGAGCTTGGGTCCTTGTGAAAGTGAGTTGAACCGGGCTGCACCTGCAACAAAGATCCTCTCAGCCGACACGGAAGCAATGAGCAATCGGAGTATTCACTTTGTTATTCCGTCTCCACAATTGGTGGTTGCTCGTTGCTTGATGTTAAGAAGTTCATGGCATATTAGGTGAGTGCTCATTAGAGCGACAGCTTGAATGTACTTATTCCCACATTACTGATCAGCATTGTTTGGCACTTTTGCTAGCATGACTTTACCGCTACAAGACATACTTTCAGAGCTGCTGACTGCTTTTTCATTCAATCGGTTGTTTCCTTTGAAAACCCAGAACTTTTCCTTATTTATTATGGGACCAGAGAACTCTAGGGCACATTTTTGCACCAACCATGCCTGCAAACCAGAGCTAGTAAGGCTTCTGTGTGCTGGACTGCGTTTGAACAAAGTAAGCCTGTAGCAGAATATTTAGCCACAAACCAGCAAGCGCTTCCCAGGTGCGGGACCTAAAATGGGCCGGCTCCTAAGCTTACATTTGTGCTTTTTCAAATAAAGATACCAAGAGAAAGAAGAAAAATTAATAATAGGAGTAAATTAGAAAGTTGCTTAAAATTGCATACTCTATCGGAATCATAAAAGTTAAATTTAGACTATCCATTTAACAATACAAGTCCTTCCTATACCCCTGAGGGGGATAACATAATTTATGCCTACCTGATAAATTTATTTCTCTTGTAGTGTGTTCAGTCCACGGGTCATCCATTAATTATGGGATATATTCTCCTCCCCAACAGGAAGTTGCAAGAGGATCACCCAAGCAGAGCTGCTATATAGCTCCTCCCCTCACATGTCATATCCAGTCATTCGACCGAAACAAGACGAGAAAGGAGAAACTATAGGGTGCAGTGGTGACTGGAGTTATAATTTAAAATTTAGAACCTGCCTCAAATAGACAGGGCGGGCCGTGGACTGAACACACTACAAGAGAAATAAATTTATCAGGTAAGCATAAATTATGTTTTCTCTTGTTAAGTGTGTTCAGTCCACGGGTCATCCATTACTTATGGGATACCAATACCAAAGCTAAAGTACACGGATGATGGGAGGGACAAGGCAGGAACATTAAACAGAAGGAACCACTGCCTGTAGAACCTTTCTCCCAAAAACAGCCTCCGAAGAAGCAAAAGTGTCAAATTTGTAAAATTTGGAAAAAGTATGAAGTGAAGACCAAGTTGCAGCCTTGCAAATCTGTTCAACAGAGGCCTCATTCTTAAAGGCCCAGGTGGAAGCCACAGCTCTAGTGGAATGAGCTGTAATTCTTTCAGGAGGCTGCTGTCCAGCAGTCTCATAGGCTAAGCGTATTATGCTACGAAGCCAAAAAGAGAGAGAGGTAGCCGAAGCCTTTTGACCTCTCCTCTGTCCCGAGTAAACGACAAACAGAGAAGAAGTTTGTCGAAAATCTTTAGTTGCCTGTAAGTAGAACTTCAGAGCACGGACCACATCTAGATTATGCAAAAGACGTTCCTTCTTTGAAGAAGGATTAGGACATAAGGATGGAACAACAATCTCTTGATTGATATTCTTGTTAGAAACAACCTTAGGTAAAAACCCAGGTTTAGTACGCAGGACTACCTTGTCTGAATGAAAGATCAGATAAGGAGAATCACAATGTAAGGCAGATAACTCAGAGACTCTACGAGCCGAGGAAATAGCCATCAAAAACAGAACTTTCCAAGATAAAAGCTTAATATCAATGGAATGAAGGGGTTCAAATGGAACACCCTGGAGAACTTTAAGAACCAAGTTTAAGCTCCACGGAGGTACAACAGCTTTAAACACAGGCTTAATCCTAGTCAAAGCCTGACAAAAAGCCTGGACGTCTGGATTCTCTGCCAGACGCTTGTGTAAAAGAATAGACAGATCAGAAATCTGTCCCTTTAGTGAACTAGCAGATAAGCCCTTTTCTAAACCCTCTTGTAGAAAAGACAATATCCTAGGAATCCTAACCTTACTCCATGAGTAACTCTTGGATTCACACCAATATAAATATTTACGCCATATCTTGTGGTAAATTTTTCTGGTAACAGGTTTCCGAGCCTGTATTAATGTATCAATAACCAAATCCGAAAACCCACGCTTTGATAGAATCAAGCGTTCAATTTCCAAGCAGTCAGCCTCAGAGAAATTAGGTTTGGATGGTTGAAAGGACCCTGAATTAGAAGGTCCTGCCTCAGGGGTAGAGACCATGGTGGACAGGACGACATGTCCACTAGGTCTGCATACCAGGTCCTGCGTGGCCACGCAGGCGCTATCAGAATCACCAATGCTCTCTCCTGTTTGATCCTGGCAATCAGTCGAGGAAGCAACGGAAAAGGTGGAAACACATAAGCTATGTTGAAAACCCAAGGGGCTGCTAGTGCATCTACCAGCACCGCTCCCGGGTCCCTGGACCTGGATCCGTAACAAGGAAGCTTGGCGTTCTGGCGAGATGCCATGAGATCCAGATCCGGTTTGAACCAACGAAGAATTAGTTGGGCAAATACCTCCGGGTGAAGTTCCCACTCCCCCGGATGAAAAGTCTGGCGACTTAAAAAATCCGCCTCCCAGTTCTCCACGCCTGGGATGTAGATCGCTGACAGGTGGCAAGAGTGAGACTCTGCCCAGCGAATTATCTTCGAGACTTCCAACATCGCTAGGGAACTCCTGGTTCCCCCTTGATGATTGATGTAAGCCACAGTCGTGATGTTGTCCGACTGAAATCTGATGAACCTCAGTGTTGCCAACTGAGGCCAAGCTAGAAGTGCATTGAATATTGCTCTTAATTCTAGAATGTTTATTGGGAGGAGTTTCTCCTCCTGAGTCCATGACCCCTGAGCCTTCAGGGAGTTCCAGACTGCTCGCCAGCCTAGTAGGCTGGCATCTGTTGTTACAATCGTCCAATCTGGTCTGCGAAAGGACATTCCTTTGGACAGATGAACCCGTGATAACCACCAGAGAAGAGAATCTCTGGTCTCCTGGTCCAGATTTAGCAAAGGGGACAGATCTGAGTAATCCCCGTTCCATTGAATTAGCATGCATAGTTGCAGCGGTCTGAGATGTAGGCGCGCAAATGGCACTATGTCCATCGCCGCGACCATTAAGCCGATCACTTCCATGCACTGAGCTACTGATGGGCTTGGAATGGAGTGAAGGACACGGCAAGCATTGAGAAGTTTTGATAGCCTGGACTCCGTCAGGTAAATCTTCATCTCTACAGAATCTATAAGAGTCCCTAGAAAAGGGACCCTTGTGAGTGGTAACAGAGAACTCTTTTCCACGTTCACTTTCCACCCATGCGACCTCAGAAATGCTAGAACTATCTCTGTATGAGACTTTGCATTTTGAAAACTTGACGCTTGTATCAGAATGTGGTCTAGGTACGGAGCCACTGCTATGCCTCGTGGTCTTAGTACCGCCAGAAGAGAGCCCAGAACCTTTGTAAAAATTCTCGGGGCCGTAGCCAACCCGAAGGGGAGGGCTACAAACTGGTAATGCCTGTCTAGAAAGGCAAATCTTAGGTACCGATAATGATCTTTGTGAATCGGAATGTGAAGGTAGGCATCCTTTAAATCCACTGTGGTCATATATTGACCCTCTTGGATCATGGGTAGGATGGTTCGAATGGTTTCCATCTTGAACGATGGAACCCTTAGGAATTTGTTTAAGATTTTTAAATCTAAGATTGGTCTGAAGGTTCCCTCTTTCTTGGGAACCACAAACAGATTTGAATAAAACCCTTGCCCCTGTTCCGTCCGCGGAACTGGGTGGATCACTCCCATCACTAAGAGGTCTTGTACACATTGTAGAAATGCCTCTTTCTTTACTAGGTTTGTTGATAACCTTGACAGATGAAACCTCCCTTGTGGAGGAGAAGTCTTGAAATCCAGAAGGTATCCCTGAGATATAATCTCCAGCGTCCAGGGATCCTGTACATCTCTTGCCCAAGCCTGGGCGAAGAGAGAGAGTCTGCCCCCCACTAGATCCGTCTCCGGAAAGGGGGCCCTGACTTCATGCTGTCTTAGGGGCGGAAGTAGGCTTTCTGGCCTGCTTGCCCTTGTTCCATGACTGGTTGCTTTTCCAACCCTGTCTGTAAAGAGCAGTAGTTCCTTCCTGTTTTGGAGCGGAGGAAGTTGATGCTGCTCCTGCCTTGAAATTACGAAAGGCACGAAAATTAGACTGTTTGGCCTTTGATTTGGCCCTGTCCTGAGGAAGGGAGTGGCCCTTACCTCCAGTAATGTCAGCAATAATTTCCTTCAAGCCAGGCCCGAATAAGGTCTGCCCTTTGAAAGGAATGTTTAACAATTTAGACTTAGAAGTTACATCTGCTGACCAGGATTTAAGCCAGAGCGCTCTGCGCGCCTGTATGGCGAATCCGGAATTTTTAGCCGTAAGTTTGGTTAAATGCACTACGGCATCCGAAACAAACGCATTAGCCAGCTTAAAGGTTCTAATCTTGCTCAGAGACTCATCCAATGATGCTGTGCGAATCGTCTCTTCCAGAGACTCAAACCAGAATGCTGCCGCAGCAGTGACAGGCGCAATGCATGCAAGAGGCTGTAATATAAAACCTTGTTGAATAAACATTTTCTTAAGATAACCCTCTAATTTTTTATCCATTGGATCTGAGAAAGCACAGCTATCCTCCACCGGGATAGTGGTACGCTTGGCTAAAGTAGAAACTGCTCCCTCCACCTTAGGGACCGTCTGCCATAAGTCTCTTGTGGTGGCGTCTATAGGGAACATTTTTCTAAATATCGGAGGAGGGGAAAAAGGCACACCGGGTCTATCCCACTCCTTACTAATAATCTCTGTAAGCCTCTTTGGTATAGGAAAAATGTCAGTACACACCGGCACCGCGTAGTATTTATCCAGCCTACATAATTTCTCTGGGATTGCCACCGTGTCACAATCATTCAGAGCCGCTAACACCTCCCCTAGCAACACGCGGAGGTTCTCAAGCTTAAATTTAAAATTTGAAATTTCTGAATCCGGTCTCCCCGAATCAGAACCTTCACCCACAGAATGAAGCTCTCCGTCCTCATGTTCTGCAAATTGTGACGCAGTATCAGACATGGCTCTCGTGTCATCGGCGCGCTCTGTCCTTAACCCAGAACTGTCGCGCTTGCCTCTTAACTCTGGCATATTGTATAACACTTCTTTCATAACATTAGCCATATCATGTAAAGTGATTTGTAAGGGCCTTGATGTACTTGGCGCCTCAATCTCACGCACCTCCCGTGCGGGAGACGAAGGTACTGACACGTGAGGAGAGTTAGACGGCATAACTGCCCCCTCGTTGTCTGGTGATCATTTTTTTAAGAGGTACAGATTGATTTTTCAAAGTAACATCAATACAATTGGTACACATATTTCTATTGGGCTCCACAACGGCTTTTAAACATAATAAACAAGCAGATTCCTCTGTATCAGACATGTTTAAACAGACTAGCAATGAAGCTAGCAAGCTTGGAAAATACTTTCAATAAGTTTGCAAGCAATATAAAAAACGCTGCAGCGCTTTTAAAAAACACAGTTGAGTAACTAAAAAATAATTCAGTTATAGTCAACAATTCTTTAAAGGTATTAATTAGCAGAGGATTACACCCATTAGCAACCGGATGATTAACCCCTCAGTACCCAAAAAAACGGATAACAAATTAATATAAAACATTTTTATCACAGTCTAACACACTGTCACTGGTCTGCTGTGACTGATTACCTCCTTCAAAAAACAAAATTTTGAAGACCCCGGAGCTCTCTATAGACGTCCTGGATCAAGGAGGAAGAAGCAGGAAGACTGTGCTAGAATTTTAACTGCGCAACAAGGCGCTAAAAAGAGGCCCCATCCGCTCATTTACAACAGTGGGAGACCTGATATAACGGTTTCTATGCAGAAATATACGTTAGCCATGTGGAAAAAAATTCATGCCCAAAGGATTTATCACCAAAGTACCTCACAAAACGAATAACATGCCAGTAAACGTTTTGAAAATAAACTTCTTTAAATGTCATGCAAAGTTATCACTAAGCCTGCAACCAGTCGCTACCACTGCAGATAAGGCTTAAGCATTATTTCAGTATTAACAGTATTTTCACAGTCAAATTCTAGTCCCTAGAAAATAACTCTACTGTGCATACATTTATCAGCCTGATACCAGTCACTACTACTGCATTTAAGGCTGTACTTACATCATACGGGTAACAGCAGTATTTTCTTAGTCAATTCCATTCCCAGAAAATATTGTACTGCACATACCTCATTTGCGGTGGACCCCGCATGCTATTCCCATGTTCTGAAGTTACCCCACTCCTCAGAATGTCGAGAACAGCCAGTGGATCTTAGTTACGCCTGCTAAGATCATAGAAAAAACGCAGGCAGTTTCTTCTTCCAAATACTGCCTGAGATAGAAAAAAACAGCACACTCCGGTGCCATTTAAAATAACAAACTTTTGATTGAAGAATAATTAAGTAAAAACTCCAACTCCTCCCGCGACCTCCTTCTTTGTTGAGGGTTGCAAGAGAATGACTGGATATGACATGTGAGGGGAGGAGCTATATAGCAGCTCTGCTTGGGTGATCCTCTTGCAACTTCCTGTTGGGGAGGAGAATATATCCCATAAGTAATGGATGACCCGTGGACTGAACACACTTAACAAGAGAAAATGTAGTTAAATTAGGTTGAAATAACTACTCTGAGGAAGTGTGCCTGGTGGCTTAGGAAACACGTCAGATATTACCTGTGGGTATGACAAACAATTGGATGATATGAATATACTTTGTATACAATAAATAATAGACTTTTTAATTGCAACAAGGATGTGTCTGCATTTTTTCTCATTTGAAATACTAGCTCTTTGACTGCAAAGGGCTCTAATGC
The DNA here is from genome assembly GCF_027579735.1 of Bombina bombina. Lineage (NCBI taxonomy): Eukaryota > Metazoa > Chordata > Amphibia > Anura > Bombinatoridae > Bombina > Bombina bombina. The sequence continues at coordinate 1,251,547,632 of NC_069499.1, forward strand.
ACTCATATATATGTCTATATATGTATACATATGTATGTATGTGTTTATACGAGTATATGCATGTAAATACATATATACACATATAAATACACATATATAGACATTGATATTTACATACAGTACATATACATATATCTTTAGAGATATATATGTATGTATCTCTATGTTAAAGCCCTTTACCTGCTTTTTTTTTTTTTTTCTAACACCTTAGACTTCATATCTTTGAGCCCTTATAACTTTTTTGTACAATATTTTTTTCTTTCCAATGGCATGGAGAGTCCACAATTCCATTCAATTACTGTTTGTGGTCAGGAGTTGAATTTCAGAACAATAATAGAATGGAATCGTGAACTCTGCATTAACAGGAAGGAAAATAATTTATCAGGTAAGCATACATTGTGTTTGTATTAGCTGCTGTTATTATGAATGTAACTGTACTTTCTAATATATTTTTTAAGTGTTTTGTGAGACTTTTTTGTTTTGTGAAACAGTTAGCCACATCTCTGAGAATTCGCTAACCCGACAAGCGTTAACTTTTAATTGCACTCAAACGATCAAGTTTTACTTTCAAGTTGTAATACCAACACATTTTAACCTGTACGCAAACAAACTTAAAAACTCTATATTGCTTGAGTGCAAACATTTGCGCTCCACTCTAACTCTGGCCCGCTATTGGTTATTTATGTCATGTGTTTAAACTTTTGTAAAATAAGGAATTTCTGAGTAGAGAGGTGTAGCTGTAATTTTTTTACATTCCCTTATTTTAATTAAGACTTTGGTTTAAAAAGTGCAGATAATATATCATTGTTTCTATGGACGGGCTACTACAGTAACGTTTCCAGCATCTTTGACAGTAAAGTTAATAATTTATAAACCGGGAAACCTGATGCAGTATGCAAGTACTTTACAGAGCAAACCAAAATATCCCCAGTGCAATCAGACCCATATGGTGATTAATGTTATATTTACAACATAAATCAGCATGAACCAAAGTCTGCAGAATGATATTCCATGTGTTTGTAACCCACCTGAATACTGCCTGAAATTTGCTGCATTAGAGCAACGTGTAAAACGATAAGCGGTTCGCCAGGCATGGCACTGTGAGAAAACATGTAGCATCTTCTGTAAGGACCAACTCTACGCTTCATATCAGTCCAGTTCCGTACTGGGTGTACTGCTTCATATCTATAAGAATAAGTGTTTGTATCATCAAGAAAAATAATTAAGATTTAAAGATAAAGGTTCATGTTATTGGGAAAAATAACAGACAATTAAATAGACGGGCTTTTAAAAACTGAAAAGTATTCTATACAAAAGAAACAAAATTATTGCTTTTTTTTAAATAAATGGTTATTGCATCCCTTTTAATTTTAAAAAAGTTAGTGATCCTGCAAAACATAAAGGTCTGATGTTTACAGAGTCTATTAAAAAAAGTGTTTGAGCAATATAAATGGTATCACTATTGATAGGACACATAAATGCAAAATCCCAGGTGCAAAATAGGTTGTGTATATGAAAAAGCAGCATTTACACACGTTTCATGCTTTCCATATTTAACCTGGGTACTCAATAAATAGTCCTCTATATTAAAACATAAAATACTAACTATGACACTCTTAGAACTTTTTTTGTAATTTAAAAATACAATAAACTTTTAATGACCCATATTAAAATCAAATCAATATGTTGGCTTAATTGTAAAGCCTTTGTCAAAACAATATTTGAATCATTATAGTGAAAATAATTAAATATTCTCATTCTTTATAGCATGTAATTTTATCAACCCTGCAAATATATGTGTTTAACCCCTGCAAATGCAGCTGACCCAATCAGCAGGGCTAGTCAGACAACAGATCTTTTAAGCTGAAACACTTCCATATTTTCAATATGGCTCAATAAAATAACATAATTTATGTAAGAACTTATCTGATTAATAAATTTCTTTCATATTGGCAATAGTCCATGAGCTAGTGACGTATGGGATATACAATACTACCAGGAGGGGCAAAGTTTCCCAAACCTCAAAATGCCTATAAATACACCCCTCACCACACCCACAATTCAGTTTAACGAATAGCCAAGTAGTGGGGTAATAAAAAAAGGAGTAGAAAAGCATACAAAAAAGGAATTGGAAATATAATTGTGCTTTATACAAAAATCATAACCACCATAAAAAGGGTGGGCCTCATGGACTCTTGCCAATATGAAAGAAATTAATTTATCAGGTAAGTTCTTACATAAATTATGTTTTCTTGCATGTAATTAGCAAGAGTCCATGAGCTAGTGATGTATGGGATAAAAATACCCAAAATGTGGAAGACCACAGAAGAGTCACTAGAGAGGGAGGGATAAAATAACAACAGCTATTTCCACTGAGAAATTAAATCCACACAATAATTAAGTAGTAGAATCAAACTGAAACAGTTGCTGAACAACTTTTTCTACCAAACACTGCTTCAGAAGAAGCAAATACATCAAAATGCTAAAAAAACAAAAGTATGCAAAGAAGACCAAATTATTGATTTGCAAATTTGATCAACCTAAGCTTCATTCTGAAAATGCACAAGAAAAGGTGACTGAACTTAGTAGAATGAGCTGTAAAACTCTGAGGTGGAGCATGCCCTGCCTTAAAATAAGCCTTGATAAACAAAAGCTTTAATCAGGATGCCAAAGAAATGGCAGAGGCTTCCTAACCTTTTCTGGAACCAGAAAAACACAATTTATGTAAGAATTTACCTGCTAAATTAATTTCTTTCATATTGGCAAGAGTCCATGAGCTAGTGACGTATGGGATATACAATCCTACCAGGCGGGGCAAAGTTTCCCAAACCTCAAAATGCCTATAAATACACCCCTCACCACACCCACAATTCAGTTTAACTAATAGCCAAAAGAGGGGTGATAAAGAAAGGAGCAAAAGCATAAACAAAGGAATTGGAATATTGCGCTTTATACAAAAAATCATAACCACCATAAAAAGGGTGGGCCTCATGGACTCTTGCTAATATGAAAGAAATTAATTTATCAGGTAAATTCTTACATAAATTATGTTTTCTTTCATGTAATTGGCAAGAGGCCATGAGCTAGTGACATATGGGATAGCAATACCCAAGATGTGGAACTCCACACAAGAGTCACTAGAGAGGGAGGGATACAAAATAAAGACAGCCAATGCCGCTGAAAAAATTAATCCACAACCCAAATCATAAGTTTTAATCTTATAAAGGAAAAGAAAAAAACTGAAATTATAAGACGAAGAATCAAACTGAAACAGCTGCCTGAAGAACTTTTCTACAAAAAAACTGCTTCTGAAGAAGAAAAAACATTAAAATGGTAGAACTTAGTAAATGTATGCAAAGAAGACCAAGTTGCTGCTTTGCAAATCTGACCAACTGAAGCTTCATTATAAAAAGTCCAGGAAGTGGAAACTGACCTAGTAGAATGAACTGTAATCCTCTGAGGCAGGGATTTACCCAACTCCAAATAAGTGTGATGAATCAAAAGCTTTAACCAAGATGCCAAAGAAATGGCAGAAGCCTTCTAACCTTTCCTAGAACCAGAAAAGATTACAAATAGACTAGAAGTCTTCTTGAAATCTTTAGTAGCTTCAACATAATATTTCAAAGCTCTCACCACATCCAAAGAATGTAAAGATCTTTCCAAAGAATTCTTAGGATGTGGACACAAAGAAGGGACAACAATTTGCCTACTAATGTTGTGTGAATTCACAACTTTAGGTAAGAATTTAAATGAAGTCTGCAAAACTGCCTTATCTTGATGAAAAATCAGAAAAGGAGACTCACAAGAAAGAACAGATAATTCAGAAACTCTTCTAGCAGAAGAGATGGCCAAAAGAAACAACACTTTCCAAGAAAGCAATTTAATGTCCAAAGAATGCATAGGCTCAAACAGAGGAGCCTGTAAAGTCTTCAAAACCAAATTAAGACTCCAAGGAGGAGAGATTGATTTAATGACAGGCTTGATACGAACCAAAGCCTGTACAAAACAATGAATGTCAGGGAGTTTAGCAATTTTTCTGTGGAATAAAACAGAAAGAGCAGAGATTTATCCTTTCAAGGAAATCGAAGACAAACTCTTATCCAAACCATCCTGAAGAAACTGTAAAATTCTAGGAATTCTAAAAGAATTCCAAGAGAATTTATGAGAAGAACACCATGAAATGTAAGTCTTCCAAAATCGATAATAAATCTTTCTAGAAACAGATTTTCGAGCCTGCAACATAGTAATAATCACTGAGTCAGAGAAACCTCTATGACTAAGCACTAAGTGTTCAATTTCCACACCTTCAAATTTAATGATTTGAGATTCTGATGGAAAAACGGACCTTGAGATAGAAGGTCTGGCCTTAGTGGAAGTGGCCAGGGTTGGCAACTGGACATCCGAACAAGATCCGCATACCAACACCTGTGAGCCCATGCTGGAGCTACCAGCAGTACAAATGATTACTCCATGTTGATCTTGGAAATCACTCTTGGAAGAAGAACTAGAGACGGAAAAATATAGGCAGGTTGATAACTCCAAGGAAGTGTCAATGCATCCACTGCTTCCGCCTGAGGATCCCTGGACCTGGACAGGTACCTGGGAACTTTCTTGTTTAGATGAGATGCCATCAGATCTATTTCTGGAAGCCCCCACATCTGAACAATTTGAAAAAACACATCTTGGTGAAGAGACCACTCTCCCAGATGTAAAGCTTGATGACGGAGATAATCCGCTTCCCAATTGTCTATACCTGGGATATGGACCGCAGAAATTAGACAGGAGCTGGATTCTGCCCACACAAGTATGTGGGATACTTCTTTCATAGCTTGAGCACTGTGAGTCCCACCCTGATGGTTGACATACGCCACAGTTGTGACATTGTCTGTCTGAAAACAAATAAATGGCTCTTTCTTCAATAGAGGCCAAAACTGAAGAGCTCTGAGAATCGCACGGAGTTCCAAAATATTGATTGGTAATCTCGCCTCTTGAGATTTCCAACCCCCCTGTGCTGTCAGAGATCCCCAAACAGCTACCCAACCTGAAAGACTCTCATCTGTTGTGATCACAGTCCAGGACGAACAAAAGAGGCCCCTTGAACTATACAATGGTGATCTAACCACCAAGTCAGAGACAGTCGAACATTGGGATCTAAGGATATTAATTGTGATATCCTTGTATAATCCCTGCACCATTGGTTCAGCATACCAAGCTGAAGAGGTCTCATGTGCAAACGAGCAAAGGGGATCACGTCCGATGCTGCAGTCATGAGACCTAAAACCTCCATGCACATAGCTACAGAAGGGAATGATTGAGACTGAAGGTTCCGACAGGCTGCAACCAATTTCAGACGTCTCTTGTTTGTTAGAGACAAAGTCATGGACACTAAATCTATTTGGAAACCTAAAAAGATTACACTTGTCTATGGAATCAAAGAACTTTTTGGTAAATTTATCTTCCAACCATGTCTTTGAAGAAACAACACTAGTTGATTTGTGTGAGATTCTGCAGAACGTAAAGACTGAGCAAGTACCAAGATATCGTCCAAATAAGGAAACACTGCAATACCCCACTCTCTGATTACAGAGAGTAGGGCACCGAGAACCTTTGGAAAGATCCTTGGAGCTGTCGCTAGGCCAAAAGGAAGAGCAACAAATTGGTAATGCATGTCTAGAAAAGAGAATCTCAGGAACTGATAGTGATCTGGATGAATCGGAATATGAAGATATGCATTCTGTAAGTCTATTGTGGACATAAAATGCCCTTGCTGAACAAAAGGCAGAATAGTCATAGTCACCATCTTGAATGTTGGTACTCTTACATAACGATTCAAGACTTTTAGATCCAGAACTGGTCTGAATTAATTTTCTTTCTTTAAAACAATGAACAGATTTGAATAAAACCCCAGACCCTGTTCCTGAAAAGGAACTAGCACGATTACCCCAGATAACTAGGTCTGAAACACACTTCAGGAAAGCCTGAGCTTTCTCTGGGTTCACTGGAATGCATGAGAGAAAGAAACTTCTCACAGGCGGTCTTACTCTGAAAGCTATTCTGTACCCCTGAGAGACAATGTTCTAAATCCAATGATTTTGGACTGAATTTATCCTAACATCCTTGAAAAATTTTAATCTGCCCCCTACCATCTGAGCTGGAATGAGGGCCGCACCTTCATGCAAATTTGGGGGCTGGTTTAGATCTCTTAAATGCCTTGGATTTATTCCAGATTGAGGAAGGCTTCCAATTGGAGACAGATTCCTTAGGGGAAGCACTAGGTTTCTGTTCCTTATTCTGTTGAAAGGAACGAAAACGGTTAGAAGCTTTAAATTTACCCTTAGATTTTTTATCCTGAGGCAAAAAAGCTCCCTTCCCCTCAGTAACAGTTGAAATCATAGAATCGAACTGAGAACCAAATAATGTATTACCTTGGAAAAAAAGAGATAGCAATGTCGATTTGGAAGACATATCCGCATTCCAAGATTTAAGCCATAAAGCTCTTCTAGCTAAAATAGCTAAAGACATATATCCAACATCAATTCTAATGATATCAAAAATGGCATCACAAATGAAATTATTAGCATGTTTAATTAATTTAACAATGCTATACACATTATGATCTGATAAAAACAAAAGAACACAGAGCGCAAACCCCTCTGAACGTAAAACAGTTTAATATGATTCACAGCAATAAAATTGACATGTGCGGGCAAAGACGTACATAACATATAAAAATGCAGGCATTAAAAAATCACCACTCGGCAGTAAAACGGCTTGGCACAGATGAGCGTCCGTCTCACTCTATCACACCGGGTCTTTCAACCGGCTGTCTTTCAATCTACTGTTAGAGCTGTCTGCTAAGGTATTTCCGACAAACAATCCAAACCGGAAGTCCAAGAAATGACCGGAACTTGATCACGGCAGAGGTAACTTCACGGATTCCTGACAGTTGTAAGCTACTACAATGTAGCTCAGTATTCCTCGGTGCACAGAACTCTACGCGTTTCGTCGGGTTACGGCCCGACTTTTTCAAGAGAATGTCGTTACCCTGACTGTGGCTCCTATTTGAACCTGGCGGGCAGGGACACGCCTCCAAAGTACAAAGATCTGATAGGTAGATCTTCGCTGCATATACTCAGTCCATAAATGAATAAAGTCCATCATAGGCCCTTAAAGTGAAAGGCTACGAGTATTTCTAAGAAAAAAATACAGAGATAAAAGGCGAGTCAGAACATAATGTAATAGCTACTGGACCGCCATTATAGTGTAATATACATGAGGACAATTCTTGTGATGTTTTAATATTGGAAAGGCATACAGTACATCCTTCACAGTGATTGATATTGGTGAAGTTCATAGACATACACAAAAAAACATAAAAATACATAAAAAATTGTATCAATTAATAATCTCCTAAAAACATAAATAATATAAACATTTCGCATATATTAAAAACTATACATATATCTAAAACATCAGTTCATTGAAGGCATATTATCTCAGGCATAATTGACACAAATATAAGAGTGCGATCCCATCAGTAAAAGTATTGACCCCGAACATCATTTCCCAAGGTATTGTTATAATTTAACTTCAGAGTGTGAAACATGAAAAAAACAAGTATAATACCCCACTACTAAGGACAGGGTGCAAATGGCTAGGTATTTACCTTTATTCTTACATAAAGGCCTGCAAGTCCAGGTCTATATTTAGACCTTTGGAATTGTCAGTGTTGAGGGTTCTGAGTTCATGAATCCAAAAGGTTTCACGTTGTCTCAGACTCCTCAATCTATTGTTGGAACAATTAGGAGGAATCCAATCAAGTATCATGACTTTTAGGCTCTTGTTATTAGCCTCATGGAACTGTTTGAAGTGGAAGGGTACACTGTGATTTTCAATTTTATTTTTAATGTTCCCCAAGTGTTCATTGAATCTACTTCTAATCATTCTTTTTGTTCTACCTATGTAGTAACAATTGCAGTCACATATGAGGAGATATACCACAAAGTTTGATGTACATGAAAATTTATGTTTAACCTTGTAAGATTTGGTTTGAAACACATCTCCTCCAATAATGCGACTGCACATGTTGCAATTCTTAGTCCTGCAAGGCCAGGTTCCATTTTTTCTACTAAGCCAATGGTTGTTAGAGCTTACAGAGGGCGCTTTTATTGATGTAAATCTAGACGGAGCTAACATGTTTTTAAAGTCCCTATTTTTTCTAAAAGTGATGGTGGGCTGATTAGGTAATAATTTCCCTATGATAGGATCAGACGTTAGGATTCTCCAATGTTTTTTCAAGATGTTGCTTATTTCTCTACTTCCCTGACTATAGGTGGTAATGAATCTGATTTCCTCTTTTCCTGTATTAGGATTTTTGTTTTCATTATTATATTTATTTTTATTTTTATTCGAGGGCTCTAACATGGTACCCCTGTCCAAATTGGAGATTTTCTCTTTAACAGTGTTCAGGAGATTCTTGTCGTATCCCTTTTCTGTAAATCTGAGATCTAGTAACTTGGACTCTCCCAAATAATCCTCATAGTGGGTACAGTTACGGCGTATCCTCTGATACTGGCCCAGGGGAATATTTTTCTTCCACCTCGGGAGATGTCCACTTTTGGCATTAAGAAAGCCATTTTTATCAGTGGGCTTCCGAAAATTCTTAACAGCAACCTGGTTGTTATGATCTATGTACAGAATTAGATCTAAGAATTCCATAACGTCCCTATGGATCTTACTGGTAAATCTGAGATTCATGTTGTTATTATTCAGATGTGCTATAAATTCTCTTGCCTCATCCTCCTGTCCCTTCCATATAAAAATCACGTCATCAATGTACCGAAAATAATTAATAATTTTGGTACTAAAAGGATTATTATTCCAAACATAACCATTCTCAAAAAAATTCATAAAAAGATTCGCATAGGATGGGGCAAATGTAGTCCCCATCGCTGTGCCTTGTAGCTGTAAATAAAAATTAGAATCAAATTGAAAATAGTTGTGCTGTAATATAAACTCAATTCCCTTTAAAATAAAATCTTTTTGTAATTGGGGAAGGGGACTATTTTGTAGACTGTCCTCTAGAGCCATGATGCCTTGGTTATGGGGGATACAGGTGTAGAGGGCCGTGACATCGCACGTTACCCATAAAAACTCTTTTTCCCATCTAATGCCTTCAAAAATCCTAATTGTCTGGGTAGTGTCTTTCAAAAAGGACCTAGTGCCCCGGACCAGGGGTTGTAAGAAGTGGTCTATATATATAGAAAGATAGCTAGACAGGGACCCTATTCCAGAAATAATAGGTCTCCCCGGTGGATCCACTAAGGCTTTGTGTACCTTAGGGAGATAGTAAAAAATGAGGATGGAAGGTGAAACCTTTTGGATTCATGAACTCAGAACCCTCAATGAGACAACGTGAAACCTTTTGGATTCATGAACTCAGAACCCTCAACACTGACAATTCCAAAGGTCCTAATATAGACCTGGACTTGCAGGCCTTTATGTAAGAATAAAGGTAAATACCTAGCCATTTGCACCCTGTCCTTAGTAGTGGGGTATGATACTTGTTTTTTTTCATGTTTCACACTCTGAAGTTAAATTATAACAATACCTTGGGAAATGATGTTCGGGGTCAATACTTTTACTGATGGGATCGCACTCTTATATTTGTGTCAATTATGCCTGAGATAATATGCCTTCTATTAACTGATGTTTTAGATATATGTATAGTTTTTAATATATGCGAAATGTTTATATTATTTATGTTTTTAGGAGATTATTGATACAATTTTTTTATGTATTTTTATGTATTTTTGTGTATGTCTATGAACTTCACCAATATCAATCACTGTGAAAGATGTACTGTATGCCTTTCCAATATTAAAACATCACAATAATTGTCCTCATGTATATTACACTATAATGGCGGTCCAGTAGCTATTACATTATGTTCTGACTCGCCTTTTATCTCTGTATTTTTTTCTTAGAAATACTCGTAGCCTTTCACTTTAAGGGCCTATGATGGACTTTATTCATTTATGGACTGAGTATATGCAGCGAAGATCTACATATCAGATCTTTGTACTTTGGAGGAGTTTCCCTGCCCGCCAGGTTCAAATAGGAGCCACAGTCAGGGTAACGACATTCTCTTGAAAAAGTCGGGTCGTAACCCGACGAAACGCGTAGAGTTCTGTGCACCGAGGAATACTGAGCTACATTGTAGTAGCTTACAACTGTCAGGAATCCGTGAAGTTACCTCTGCCGTGATCAAGTTCCGATCATTTCTTGGACTTTCGGTTTGGATCGTTTGTCGGAAATACCTTAGCAGACAGCTCTAACAGCCGGTTGAAAGACCCGGTGTGATAGAGTGAGACGGACGCTCATCTGTGCCCAGCCGTTTTACTGCAGAGTGGTGATTTTTTAATGCCTGCATTTTTATATGTTATGTACGTCTTTGCCCGCACATGTCTATTTTATTGCTGTGAATCATATTAAACTGTTTTACGTTCAGAGGGGTTTGCGCTCTGTGTTCTTTTGTTTTTACAGTTTGTCCCTTGGGAGCAGTAACACAGTTCATTGCACCCTTTAACAGAGCAGCATCCTCCAATACACCTTTCTTCTCAGCGTTTATATATCTCTCTTTGGGAAGTATCATTTTTGTATTAATTTTGTATTATTTTTGTCTTATTTTCTGAAATACTATTAAGTGTCAGGATCTATTTATTGTGCAATACTTGCTTCTTTAAATTGGCCTGCTCTATAGGTTTATGCCTGTGAGCTCGCTTTAGCGCATTTATCGTTGTATTTTCTTTTGTGGGGTCAGAGAAGCGCAGTCTATATTCGTTTTTTTTGTATACATTATGATCTGATACTTGTTGCGCTAAAGTTAACAACCAAAAAGTTGAAGCAGCTGCAACACCAGCCAAAGAAATAGCAGGCCTAAGAAGATGGCCTGAACATAAATAAGCTTTCCTTAGATAAGATTCAAGCTTCCTATCTAAAGGATCCTTAAAAGAAGTACTGTCTTCCGTAGGAATAGTTGTACGTTTAGCAAGAGTAGAGATGGCCCCATCAACTTTGGGGATCTTTTCCCAATACTCCAATCTATCAGTAGGCAAAGGATACAATTTTTTAAACCCTGAAGAAGGAGTAAATGAAGTACCCAGTCTATTCCATTCCTTAGAAATCATACCTGAAATAGCATCAGGAACTGGAAAAACCTCTGGAATAACTACATGAGGTTTATAAACCGAATTTAAACGTTTACTAATTTTAGTATCAAGAGGACTAGTCTCCTCCATATCTAATGCAATCAACACTTCTTTAAATAAAGAACAAATATACTCTATTTTAAATAAATAAGAGGATTTGTCAGTGTCAATATCTGAGGCAGGATCCTCTGAATCAGACAGATCCTCATCAGAGATAGATAAATCAGTATGTTGTTGGTCATTAAAAAAATCAACTCTATGAGAAGTTTTAAAAGACCTTTTACGTTTATTAGAAGGCGGAATGGCAGACAAAGCCTTTTGAATGGAATCAGAAATAAATTCTCTTAAATTTACAGGAATATCCTGAGCATTAGATGTTGATGGACCAGCAACAATGTAATGAACTAATACTGATGGAAACATTCTCTGCATGTAAAAGTTTATCATGGCAACTATTACAAACCACAGCTGGAGGAACAGTTACCACAAGTTTATAACAAATGCACTTAGCTTTGGTAGAACCGATATCAGGCAGCAGGATTCCAGTAGTAGATTCTGAGACAGGATCAGATTGAGACATCTTGCAGTATGTAAAAGAAAAACAACATATAAAGCAAAATTATCAATTTCCTTATATGACAGTTTCAGGAATGGGAAAAAATGCAACAGAATAAGCCTCTGACATAGAAAAAAAGGCAAAAGAAATGAGGTCTTAAATATTGAAAAAATGACGCAACCTCGTAAAAAGACTTGGCGCCAACTAAGACACCGGAAATGAAGAATTTGAATCAACAAATAATTGTGGGTGTAGTGAGGGGTGTATTTATAGGCATTTTGAGGTTTGGGAAACTTTGCCCCTCCTGGTAGGATTGTATATCACATACATCACTAGCTCATGAACTCTTGCCAATTACATGAAAGAAAACAGCAAATAGACTAGAAGTCTTCTGAAATCCTAGTAACCTCGATATAGAATTATAAAGTTCTTAGCACATCCAAAGTATGTAAAGAACTCTCAAAGAATTCTTTAAGATTAGGACACAAAGAATGGAAAACAATTTCTCTACTAACGTTGTTCAAATTCACAACCCTAGGTAAAAAAGAAGTCCACAAAACAACTTATCTAGATGAAAAAAATCAGATAAGGAGACAAACAAGAGAGAGCCGATAAATCAGAAACTCTTGTAGCAGAAGAGATAGTCAAAATAAACAACACTTTCCAAGAAAGTAGATAATCTTCCAAGAAAATCTAGGCTCAAAAGAAAATAGCCTGCAAAATATTTAAACCAAGTAAGACTCCAAAAAGGAGAAATTAATAAATGAACAGGCTTAATACCAACCGAAGCCTAAACAAAACAGTGAATATCAGGAAGTTAAAATTTGCAGACAAACTTATCCAAACCATCCTGAAAAACTGTAAAATCCTAGGAATTCTAAAAGAATACCAAGAGAATTTATGAGAACAACACTATAAAATATAGGTTTTCTAAACTTGATAATACATGTTCCTTGAAACAGACTTATAAGCCTGCAACATAGAGATAAAAGCTGAGTCAGAAAAACTTCTATGACTAAACACTAATCAATTTCCATACCCCCAAATTAGTAATTTGAGATCCCGATGGAAAAATATAATTTATGCTTACCTGATAAATTAATTTCTCCTGTAGTGTAGTCAGTCCACGGGTCATCCATTACTTATGGGATTATAAATCCTCCCTAACAGGAAGTGCAAGTGGATCACCCAAGCAGAGCTGCTATATAGCTCCTCCCCTCTACGTCATAGCCAGTCATTCGACCGAAACCATACGAGAAAGGAGAAACTATAGGGTGCAGTGGTGACTGGAGTTTAATTAAAATTTAGACCTGCCGTAAAAACAGGGCGGGCCGTGGACTGACTACACTACAGGAGAAATGAATTTATCAGGTAAGCATAAATTATATTTTCTCCTGTTAAGTGTAGTCAGTCCACGGGTCATCCATTACTTATGGGATACCAATACCAAAGCTAAAAGTACACAGATGACGGGAGGGACAGGCAGGATCTTTACACGGAAGGAACCACTGCCTGTAGAACCTTTCTCCCAAAAACAGCCTCCGAAGAAGCAAAAGTGTCAAATTTGTAAAATTTTGAAAAAGTGTGAAGTGAAAACCAAGTTGCAGCCTTGCAAATCTGTTCAACAGAGGCCTCATTCTTAAAGGCCCAAGTGGAAGCCACAGCTCTAGTAGAATGAGCTGTAATCCTTTCAGGAGGCTGCTGTCCAGCAGTCTCATAGGCTAAACGTATTATGCTACGAAGCCAAAAAGAGAGAGAGGTAGCCGAAGCTTTTTGACCTCTCCTCTGTCCAGAATAAATGACAAACAGGGAAGAAGTTTGACGAAAATCTTTAGTTGCCTGCAAATAAAATTTCAGGGCACGGACAACGTCCAGATTGTGCAAAAGTTGTTCCTTCTTTGAAGAAGGGTTAGGGCACAATGATGGAACAACAATCTCTTGATTGATATTCTTGTTAGTGACTACCTTAGGTAAGAACCCAGGTTTAGTACGCAGAACTACCTTGTCTGAATGAAAAATCAGATAAGGAGAATCACAATGTAAGGCCGATAACTCAGAGACTCTTCGAGCCGAGGAAATAGCCATTAAAAACAGAACTTTCCAAGATAACAGCTTGATATCGATGGAATGAAGGGGTTCAAACGGAACACCTTGCAGAACGTTAAGAACTAAGTTTAAGCTCCACGGCGGAGCAACAGTCTTAAACACAGGCTTAATCCTAGCCAAAGCCTGACAAAAAGCCTGAACGTCTGGAACTTCTGCCAGACGTTTGTGTAAAAGGATAGACAGAGCTGAAATCTGTCCCTTTAACGAACTAGCAGATAAACCCTTTTATAAACCCTCTTGTAGAAAAGACAATATCCTAGGAATCCTAACCTTACTCCATGAGTAACTCTTGGATTCGCACCAATATAAGTATTTACGCCATATTTTATGGTAAATTTTCCTGGTAACAGGTTTCCTAGCCTGTATTAAGGTATCAATCACTGACTCCGAGAATCCACGCTTTGATAGAATCAAGCGTTCAATCTCCATGCAGTCAGCCTCAGAGAAATTAGATTTGGATGTTTGAAAGGACCCTGAATCAGAAGGTCCTGTCTCCGAGGCAGAGACCATGGTGGACAGGACGACATGTCCACTAGATCTGCATACCAGGTCCTGCGTGGCCACGCAGGCGCTATTAGAATCACCGATGCTCTCTCCTGTTTGATCCTGGCAATCAATCGAGGAAGCATCGGGAAAGGTGGAAACACATAAGCCATGTTGAAGACCCAAGGTGCTGTCAGAGCATCTATCAGCACCGCTCCCGGGTCCCTGGACCTGGATCCATAACAAGGAAGCTTGGCGTTCTGGTGAGACGCCATGAGATCCATATCTGGTTTGCCCCAATGATGAAGCAGTTGGGCAAACACCTCCGGATGAAGTTCCCACTCCCCCGGATGAAAGGTCTGGCGACTTAGAAAATCCGCCTCCCAGTTCTCCACGCCTGGGATGTGGATCGCTGACAGGTGGCAAGAGTGAGACTCTGCCCAGCGAATTATCTTTGAGACTTCCATCATCGCTAGGGAACTCCTTGTTCCTCCTTGATGGTTGATGTAAGCCACAGTCGTGATGTTGTCCGACTGAAACCTGATGAACCTCAGAGTTGCTAACTGAGGCCAAGCCAGAAGAGCATTGAAAATTGCTTTTAATTCCAGAATGTTTATTGGAAGGAGTCTCTCCTCCTGAGTCCATGATCCCTGAGCCTTCCGGGAATTCCAGACTGCGCCCCAACTTAGAAGGCTGGCGTCTGTTGTTACAATCGTCCAATCTGGCCTGCGGAAGGGCATCCCCTTGGACAGATGTGGCCGAGAAAGCCACCATAGAAGAGAATCTCTGGTCTCTTGATCCAGATTTAGCAGAGGGGACAAATCTGAGTAATCCCTATTCCACTGACTTAGCATGCACAATTGCAGCGGTATGTCCATTGCCGCTACCATTAAGCCGATTACCTCCATGCACTGAGCCACTGACGGGTGTTGAATGGAATGAAGGACACGGCAAGCATTTAGAAGTTTTGATAACCTGTCCTCCGTCAGGTAAATTTTAATTTCTACAGAATCTATAAGAGTCCCTAGAAAGGGAACTCTTGTGAGTGGCAATAGAGAACTCTTTTCTACGTTCACCTTCCACCCATGCGACCTTAGAAATGCCAGAACTAACTCTGTATGAGACTTGGCAGTTTGGAAACTTAACGCTTGTATCAGAATGTCGTCTAGGTACGGAGCTACCGCTATGCCTCGCGGTCTTAGTACCGCCAGAAGAGAGCCCAGAACCTTTGTAAAGATTCTTGGAGCCGTAGCTAACCCGAAGGGAAGAGCTACAAACTGGTAATGCCTGTTTAGGAAGGCAAATCTTAGATACCGGTAATGATCCTTGTGAATCGGTATGTGAAGGTAGGCATCCTTTAAATCCACTGTGGTCATGTACTGACCCTCTTGGATCATGGGTAAGATGGTTCGAATAGTTTCCATTTTGAACGATGGAACTCTTAGGAATTTGTTTAGGATCTTTAAGTCCAAGATTGGTCTGAAGGTTCCCTCTTTTTTGGGAACCACAAACAGATTTGAATAGAATCCTTGCCCGTGTTCCGACCGCGGAACTGGGTGGATCACTCCCATTAGTAAGAGGTCTTGTACACAGCGTAGAAATGCCTCTTTCTTTATCTGGTTTGCTGATAACCTTGAAAGATGAAATCTCCCTTGTGGAGGAGAAGCTTTAAAGTCCAGAAGATATCCCTGAGATATGATTTCTAACGCCCAGGGATCCTGGACATCTCTTGCCCAAGCCTGGGCAAAGAGAGAAAGTCTGACCCCCACTATATCCGTTTCCAGATCGGGGGCCCTCACTTCATGCTGTCTTAGGGGCAGCAGCAGGTTTTCTGGCCTGCTTGCCCTTGTTCCAGGACTGGTTAGGTTTCCAGCCCTGTCTGTAGCGAGCAACAGTTCCTTCCTGTCTTGGAGCGGAGGAAGTTGATGCTGCTCCTGCCTTGAAGTTACGAAAGGCACGAAAATTAGACTGTTTAGCCTTTGGTTTGGCCCTGTCTTGAGGCAGGGCATGGCCCTTACCTCCAGTAATGTCAGCGATAATTTCTTTCAAGCCGGGCCCGAATAATGTCTGCCCTTTGAAAGGAATATTAAGCAATTTAGATTTAGAAGTCACATCAGCTTACCAGGATTTAAGCCACAGCGCTCTACGCGCTTGAATGGCGAATCCGGAGTTCTTAGCCGTAAGTTTGGTTAAGTGTACTACGGCATCAGAAATAAATGAATTAGCTAGCTTAAGGGCTTTAAGCTTGTTCATAATCTCATCCAATGGAGCTGTGCTAAGGGTCTCTTCCAGAGACTCAAACCAGAATGCCGCCGCAGCAGTGACAGGCGCAATGCATGCAAGGGGTTGTAATATAAAACCTTGCTGAACAAACATTTTCTTAAGGTAACCCTCTAACTTTTTATCCATTGGATCTGAAAAAGCACAGCTATCCTCCACCGGGATAGTGGTGCGCTTAGCCAGAGTAGAAACTGCTCCCTCCACCTTAGGGACCATCTGCCATAGGTCCCGTGTGGTGGCGTCTATTGGAAACATTTTTCTAAATATAGGAGGGGGTGAAAAGGGCACACCGGGTCTATCCCACTCCTTGTTAACAATTTCTGTAAGCCTTTTAGGTATAGGAAAAACGTCAGTACACGCCGGTACCGCAAAATATTTATCCAGCCTACATACTTTCTCTGGAATTGCAACTGTGTTACAATCATTCAGAGCCGCTAATACCTCCCCTAGTAATACACGGAGGTTCTCAAGCTTAAATTTAAAATTTGAAATCTCTGAATCCAGTTTACTTGGATCAGATCCGTCACCCACAGAATGAAGCTCTCCGTCCTCATGTTCTGCAAATTGTGACGCAGTATCAGACATGGCTCTACTATTATCAGCGTACTCTGTTCTTACCCCAGAGTGATCGCGTTTACCTCTTAATTCTGGCAATTTAGATAGTACTTCAGTCATAACATTAGCCATGTCTTGCAAAGTGATTTGTATGGGCCGCCCTGATGTACTTGACGCCACAATATCACGCACCTCCTGAGCGGGAGGCGAAGGTACTGACACGTGAGGAGAGTTAGTCGGCATAACTTCCCCCTCGTTGTCTGGTGATATTTTTTTAACATATAAAGTTTGACTTTTATTCAAAGTAACATCTATACATTGAGTGCACAAATTTCTATTGGGCTCCACATTGGCCTTTAAACATAGTGAACAAACAGATTCATCTGTGTCAGACATGTTTAAACAGACTAGCAATAACACTAGCAAGCTTGGAAAAAACTTTTAAATAAATTTACAAGCTATATAAAAAACGCTACTGCGCCTTTAAGAAACATAAAAACGTGACACAGTTGAATTAACAATGAACCAAATATGTTAAAACAACCAAATTTTAACAGAAAATGTATAAAGTTAGCAGAGGATTGCACCCACCAGCAAAAGGATGATTAACCCCTTAATACCCAAAACGGATAACAGTTGAAATAATAAACGTTTTTATCACAGTCAAACACACTGTCACAGGTCTGCTGTGACTGATTACCTCCCTCAAAACTAGTTTTGGAGACCCCTGGGCTCTGTAGAGACGTCCTGGATCATGGAGGAAGAAATAGGAAGACTGTGACAAAATTTTTACTGCGCAATAAAGCGCTAAAATAGGCCCCTCCCACTCATATTACAACAGTGGGGAAGCTCGGTAAACTGTTTTTATGCAGAAAAAAACGACAGCCATGTGGTAAAAATCATGTCCATAAAGTTTTATCACCAAGTACCTCAGAAAAAACGATTAACATGCCAGTAAACGTTTTAAAATTGAAAATTATGAAGTGTTATTAATAAGCCTTCTGCTAGTCACTTTCACTGCAGTGCAGGCTCAAATATTACTTTAATATTGACAGTATTTTCTTAGTGAAATTCCATTCCCCAGAAATACCTCAGAGTATACATACATACATATCAGCCTGATACCAGTCGCTACTACTGCATTTAAGGCTGCACTTACATTACATCGGTATTAGCAGTATTTTCTCAGTCAATTCCATTCCTTAGAAAATAATTTACTGCACATACCTCCTTGCAGGTGGGCCCTGCATGCTATCCCCTGTTCTGAAGTTACCTCACTCCTCAGAATGGCCGAGAACAGCAAGTGGATCTTAGTTACGACCGCTAAGATCATAGAAAAACTCAGGCAGATTCTTCTTCTAATGCTGCCTGAGAACAAACAACACACTCCAGTGCCGTTTAAAATAACAAACTTTTGATTGAAGAAATAAAAACTAAGTTTAACACACCACAGTCCTCTCACACGTCCTATCTTTAGTTAGGTGCAAGAGAATGACTGGATATGACGTAGAGGGGAGGAGCTATATAGCAGCTCTGCTTGGGTGATCCTCTTGCACTTCCTGTTAGGGAGGAGTTATAATCCCATAAGTAATGGATGACCCGTGGACTGACTACACTTAACAGGAGAAATAGCTCCTAAAACAAGAGGGCTGGTCAAAGAAAAAGCGGCCAAGAATGGCAACTGGACATCTGAACAAGATCCACATACCAAACCTGTGAGGCCATGCTGATGCTATCAGAAACACATAATATGATCTTGGAAATCACCTTTGGAAGAAAAAAACAGAGGCGGAAAGATGTAGTCAGGTTGCAAAACCAAGACACTGCTAATGCATCCACCATCTCCACCTTAGGATCCCTGGACCTGAAAAGGTACCTGGCAAATTGAGAAAACACATCTGTATCGAGACACCACTCTGACGGATGTAAAGACTGACGGCTGCGATAATCCACCTCCCAAATGTCTAAAATCGTAGAAAATAGAAAGGAGATGAATTCCATCCAAGAACGTATTCAAGAAACTTCTTAATTGCTAGGGAAATACGATTCCCTAATGTTGATTGACATATGCCACAGTTGTGATATTGTCTGTCTGAAAGCAAAAAATGAAAAAGTTCTCTCATAAAAAAGGCCAAGCCTGAAAGAGCTCTGAAAAATAGCAAGGAGTTCTAAAATATTAAGTGGAAACCTCGCCTCTTGAAGTTTCCAAACCCCGTGTGCTGTCAAAAGACCCTCAGACAGCCCCCCAACCTGTAAGACTTGCATCCATTAAGAAAGACAGTCCAAGAAGGACAAACAAAAGGAGGCCCCCTTAATAAAATGATGATAGACTAATCATCAAAACAGAGAGAGTATTGTGTTAGGATTTAAAAATATCAACTGTGATATCTAAAAACAATCCCTGTATAATTTATTCAGTATGTAAATAAAAAAGAAATCTTAGATGAAAAACGAGTAAAGGGAACCACGCCTGATGCTGCAGTTATGAGACCTAAAACTTCCATGCACATAGCCACTGAAAGAAATGTTCTAGACTGTAAGTTAGACAGGCTAACGCCACTTACAACTGACTTTTGTCCGATAAAGACAAAGATATGAACACAGAATCTATCTAGAAACCCAAAAAGAAGTGACCCTTGTCTAAGGAATCACAAAACTCTTAGGTAAATTAAATCCTCTAACCATGTCTTGAAGAAACACAACTCAGTTGATTTATGAGGGATTCCAAAAAAAAAAAGTCCATATATTTGAATTAATCGACCTCGGAAGGATGAAAGGCTGAATGGACCTCGCCGGGAATCTAACCTGTAACCCTCAGGTTGCTACAGAGCTCAGTCACAGTGCATTAGCATACGGAGCTATCTGTCCAGCTTTAATAAAATAAAAGTTTAAGCTAATACCAAGATACCATCCAAATAAAGAAGCACCACCACAATACCCTACTGTCTGAAAACAGAAAGAAGGGAACCAAGAACATTTGAACATATTCATAAAGCTGTCTCTAAACCAAATGGAAAAGCAACAAATTGGTAAAGCTTAAAAAGAAAATTTTAGAATCCACAAGTGGTCTGAATGAAATAAAATATGAGGATAAACATCCTAAAAAATGGAGTGGACATGAAATGGCCTTAACAAAAAGACATAATAGTCCTTATAATCGCCAACTTAAAAATGGAGACTCTAACAAAAGAATATAAAAGTCTTCAGATCCAAGAATAGACTGAATACACCTTTCTTCTTAGAGACAAAGAATAGAATTGAATAGAAACTGGCATACTCACTCCTGAAAAAAATTCACAGAGTGTACTGAGAAAGAAAGATTCTTCCCATAGGAGATATCATTCTAAAAATCTATTCATACCCTAAGAATAAAAAGGGAAAAAAAGAAGAAAAAGGCGCATGTAAGTTCAAACACACAATTTATTCACAACTTAACAATTTAAAACGCACAAAGATAACCTCAACGAAAATGAGGTATGAAACAGGCACTGGAGAACCATCCAGGTCTCATTAACGATATCCCTTAGTTGATGCCAGCCATAGAAAGGATTTATTTTAGGATTCCAGAAGTTTCACTTGCTAACAAAGTGGGCTTCTTATCACCATCCAATCCTCCAAATGTTTAAGGGCATAACGTCCTATGTAACGGTCAAAATACAAACATTCACGCCACTTTGAATCGGCTGTGTGCGAGCATTGAAGCCGGCAGCTCACATCAGCTGTTTGCGGTAGCGTGTTTAGTCGGCGTGGCCTTACGCATTTCGTAAGGGTTCTCCTTACTTCGTCAGAGGCTGCCCACTTGTTCCACCAATGTTCTTTTATGCAGGTTACGGTGCTCCTCCTCTGCAGGCTTTACTAGTCAGCGTAGAAAGTGACAGGTACTTTTAAACTGCTCTGCGATTCTTGTTAAAGAATAACACTGGACAACTGCAATTTATATCTAATCTTTGTAACAATATAATACATTCGGCTGTCAATAATTTCAATCCATTTGTAGTTACAAAAAAGGTTAAAAACTACACAAACTTGTGCCACACTGAGTAATATGAATAACAGTATATAAAAGGAATAAATCCTTCCTAAAACAGTTTATACAGAACAATACTTAAAATGCAAACTGATCGTATAAAAATCAAATCATTCATTAAAATGCAGATAGTTATTTTATCTATGTACACATTAAATAAATGACTGATTTATTCAACGTTATATCTTCAGAATAAATATGATATAACGTTAACAGTAAAATTAAAAGGCCAACCTTTTCTATGTATAACAAATCATATTATTTGGACCTATATTCATAAATACCTGTAAAATTGAGGCAATGAAGCAATTCCTGTTTGTATGCTGATATATACACTTGTGCATATTTAATTAGACTATGTGTTAAAAATAGACTCTCACTTTAATGAATCTTAAACACATAATAAAAAATATAAAATATAAAATAAATAATAAAACTGGCTCAAACCTATAAAAGAATGTGTTTATAATAAAATATGAAATTACTAGAATAAATTATATCATTCCTATCACTACATTAAGAGTACTAACTAATGTGAAGACATATCTATGTACAATACAAGTGTAAGTGTGGAATTAAAAAATTTTTTTTGATCATAATAAATATTGTTTAAAAACAGTTAATTTAAAATTTTTAATTTTAAAACCTATAAACACCATAATTACATGGGAAAGTTAATTTCTATTATTGAGAATTCATAAAGACTATTTGCTCCATATTCTCACTTTGTTGAACCGGAGTTATTTATTATGTGTCATTATTGATTATCATGTTGCAGCATCATACATAGGAACCTTATTCATCAACCAGAAAAGCGGTCAAATCAATCTCTCTATTCATACCCTTTGGTTCAAGAGACCTGAGGGTTCTGATCCAATAGGTTTCTCTACGTCGCAGGGCCAAAAGACTATTGCCCCCCCTTACATCAAGTCCCACTCTTTCAATAGCCTTCACTTTAAGGTTCCTGGTATCCTTGTTGTGTACTTCAGAGAAATTAGCATAAACCCCATGGGTTAAAACTCCTTTTTCAATGTTCCCTTAAACGGGTTTTCAGGCGTCTCTTGGTTCTTCCTATGTTAATTTTACCACATGAACAGGAGAGGTGATACACCACATGGGTGCTTTTACAATTAATACTCTCTTTAATTGGATACATTCTATTGTCTCTCAAGGATCTGATTTCAAATTATCTTTGTCCATATGTAAGCAACTCAAACAATTCTTCCTCCCACATTTGAAAATAACAGTTGATCTAATTTGTAACCAGTTTTTTTGCTTCACGTTCTCCCTTAATTTGCTTGGTGCTAAGATGTTTTTTAGGTTCTGATTTCTCTTAAATACTATCTGTGGTTTATCTGATAGTATATCTTTTAAAACAGGATCTTGCAATAAAATTGGCCAGTGTTTTTTAAAAGACTTCTCGATCTGTCGTGAACATCTATTGAATTTTGTTATAAATAATGGTTGATTCTTATGAGATTATGTTTTCAGTTTTTTCGATTTTGGTATTAGTAGCGATTGTCTATTCAAATTCTTGGCTCTAGTATACGCTTTTTGAATTAGTGCTGCATCATAGCCTTTGCTGAGAAATCTATTCTTAATTATTTCTGATTCCCTCTCAAATATTCCTTTTATATACTGTTATTCATATTACTCAGTATGGCACAAGTTTGTGTAGTTTTTAACCTTTTTTGTAACTAGAAGTGGATTGAAATTATTGACAGCCAAATGTATTATATTGTTACAAAGATTAGATATAAATTGCAGTTGTCCAGTGTTATTCTTTAACAAGAATCGAAGAAAAGTTTAAAAGTACCTGTCACTTTCTACGCTGACTAGTAACGCCTGCAGAGGAGCACCGTAACCTGCATAAAAGAACATTGGTGGAACAAGTGGGCAGCCTCTGACGAAGTAAGGAGAACCCTTATGAAACGCGTAAGGCCACGCCCACCAAACACGCAACCGCAAACAGCTGATGTGAGCTGCCGGCTTCAATGCTGGCACACAGCTGATTCAAAGTGGCGTGAATGTTTGTATTTTGACCGTTACATAGGACGTTATACCCTTAAACATTTGGAGGATTGGATGGTGATAAGAAGCCCACTTCATTAGCAAGTGAAACTTCTGGACGCCTAAAACAAATCCTTTCTATGGCTGACATCAACTAAGGGATATCGTTAATGAGACCTGGATGGTTCTCCAGTGCCTGTTTCATACCTCATTTTCATTGAGGTTATCTTTGTGAGTTTTAATATGTTAAGTTGTGAATAAATTGTGTGTTTGAACTTACATATTGCACTTAGAGGTGTTGCGCCTTTATCTTCTTTTTTCCTTTTTATTCAGTTTCATATCCGGTTATCAGAGCCGTGTCAGATATTTGGCAGCAACCTCAATCTGAATTCAGCTATGAATACAAGATTATCAGCTTGAATATATCCTTTTTACAGTGGGGCACTTATATATTTTTCTTTAAATACCCTAAGAATAATATAGAATTTGGACTGAGTTTAACCAAAAATAATTTAATCTGCCCCCCCACCAGAAGGACTGGTTTTAGAACTGCACCTTCATGCAGTCTAATAACTAGTAATTATATAGCGTTTTTCTCCCAGAAGGATACTAAAAAAGGCTTCTTCAATGCTTACACTCAGAGTTAAACAAATTATCAGCTGAAAAAAACTGTACTTATTATTACCCAAATAAATGGTATACAATAAATTGACATCAAAGGCCAAAGGGCTGTATTAACCCTGCCGGGAAATGAATCTATGACCCTTGAGTCTAGAACAAGCGTTTGTAGTCAGGACATTCACCAACTGATCTACATCACCGGACCAAAAGTAGGGCAGAAAAAAACTCTTAATCTCCAGAAATAGTGGAGATAATAGAAATCAAACAAATTATTATCCTAACAAGAGAGAGATAATAAAAACAGAATTTATACTTACCTGATAAATTTCTTTCTCTTGTGATGTATCGAGTCCACGGATTCATCCATACTTGTGGGATATTCTCCTTCCTAACAGGAAGTGGCAAAGAGAGCATCCACAGCAGAGCTGTCTATATAGCTCCTCCCTTAGCTCCACCACCCCAGTCATTCGACCGATGGCTAAGAAGAAAAAGGAGAAACTAAAGGGTGCAGAGGTGACTGAAGTTTTTAAAATAAAAATATACTACCTGTCTTAAACAGACAGGGCGGGCCGTGGACTCGATACATCACAAGAGAAAGAAATTTATCAGGTAAGCATAAATTCTGTTTTCTCTTGTAAGATATATCGAGTCCACGGATTCATCCATACTTGTGGGATACCACTACCAAAGCTTTAGGACACGATGAAGGGAGGGACAAGACAGGTACCCTAAACGGAAGGCACCACCGCTTGTAAAACCTTTCTCCTAAGAAGCAAAAGTATCAAATTTGTAAAATTTAGAAAAAGTATGAAGCGAATACCAAGTCGCCGCTTTACAAATCTGTTCAACAGAAGCCTCATTTTTAAAAGCCCATGTGGAAGCCACTGCTCTAGTAGAATGAGCAGTAATTATTTCAGGAGGCTGCTGGCGAGCAGTCTCATAAGCCAAACGGATGATGCTTTTCAGCCAAAAAGAAAGAGACGTAGCCGTAGCCTTTTGACCTCTCCGCTTACCAGAGTAAACAACAAACAATGAAGATGTTTGACGGAAATCTTTAGTTGCTTGTAAGTAGAACTTTAAAGCACGAACCACATCAAGATTGTGCAACAGACGTTCCTTCTTTGATGAAGGATTAGGACACAGTGAAGGAACAACAATTTCCTGATTGATATTCCTATTAGAAACAACCTTAGGAAGGAATCCAGGTTTGGTACGCAAAACCACCTTATCTGCATGGAAAACAAGGTAAGGTGAATCACACTGTAAAGCAGATAACTCAGAAAATCTTTGAGCCGAAGAGATAGCTACTAAAAACAAAACTCTCCAAGATAGAAGCTTAATATCTATGGAATGCATAAGTTCAAACGGAACCCCTTGAAGAACTTTAAGAACTAAGTTTAGGCTCCATGGTGGAGCAACAGGTTTAAATACAGGCTTGATCCTGACTAAGGCATGACTAAACGCTTGAACATCTGGTACATCTGCCAGACGTTTGTGTAAAAGAATAGACAAAGCAGATATCTGTCCTTTTAAGGAACTAGTTGATAATCCCTTCTCCAATCCTTCTTGGAGAAAAGAAAATTTTCTAGGAATCCTAATCTTATTCCATGAGTAACCCTTGGATTCACACCAATAAAGATATCTGCGCCAAATCTTATGATAGATTTTCCTGATGACAGGTTTTCTAGTTTGAATCAGGGTATGTCTGCATACCAAGTCCTGCGTGGCCATGCAGGTGCTATCAGAATCACCAAAGCTCTCTCCTGCTTGATTCTGGCAACCAGACGTGGGAGGAGAGGAAACGGTGGAATTACTTGGGCCAGATTGAAGGACCAGGGCACTGCTAGAGAATCTATCAGTACCACCTGGGGATCCCGGCACCTGGACCCGTAACGAGGAAGTTTGACGTTCTGACGGGACGCCATCAGATCCAATTCTGGTGTGCCCCATAGCTGAGTCAGCTGGGCAAATACCTCCAGATGGAGTTCCCACTCCCCCGGATGAAAAGTCTGACGACTTAGGAAATCTGCCTACCAGTTCTCTACCCCTGGGATATGGATTGCTGAGAGATGGCAAGAGTGATCCTCCGCCCATCGGATTATTTTGGTTACCTCCATCATCGCTAGAGAACTCTGTGCTCCTCCTTGATGATTGATATAAGCTACAGTCGTGATGTTGTCCGACTGAAATCTGATGAATTTGGCCGCAGCTAGCTGAGGCCACGCCTGAAGTGCATTGAATATCGCTCTCAGTTCTAGAATGTTTATCGGGAGGAGAGATTCCTCCCGAGACCATAAGCCCTGTGCTTTCAGGGAGTTGCAGACTGCACCCCAGCCTAGCAGGCTGGCATCTGTCGTTACTATGAGCCACTCTGGCCTGCAGAAACACATTCCCTGAGACAGGTGGTCCTGAGACAACCACCAGAGAAGAGAATCTCTGGTCTCCTGGTCCAGATGCAGTTGAGGAGATAAATCTGCATAATCCACATTCCACTGTTTGAGCATGCATAGTTGCAGTGGTCTGAGGTGTAGGCGGGCAAAAGGAACTATGTCCATTGCCGCTACCATGAGTCCGATTACCTCCATACACTGAGCCACTGATGGCCGAGGAATGGAATGAAGAGCTCGGCAAGTGGTTAAGAGCTTTAATTTTCTGACCTCCGTCAGAAATATTTTCATTTCTACAGAGTCTATCAGAGTCCCTAGGAAGGAAACTCTTGTGAGAGGAAAGAGAGAACTCTTTTCTATGTTCACCTTCCACCCATGAGATCTCAGAAAAGCCAACATGATGTCCGTGTGAGACTTGGCTAGCTGGAAAGTCAACGCCTGAATTAAGATGTCGTCTAGATAAGGTGCCACTGCTATGCCCCACGGTCTTAGAACTGCCAAAAGGGACCCTAGCACCTTTGTGAAAATTCTGGGAGCCATGGCCAAACCGAAGGGAAGGGCCACAAACTGGCAATGCCTGCCCAGAAAGGCGAATCTGAGGAATTGATGATGATCTCTGTGAATAGGGATGTGTAGATATGCATCCTTTAAGTCCACGGTAGTCATATATTGACCCTCCTGGATCAACGGTAGAATAGTCTGAATAGTCTCCATCTTGAATGATGGTACTCTGAGGAATTTGTTTAGAATTTTGAGATCCAAGATTGGTCTGAAAGTTCCCTCTTTTTTGGGAACCACAAACAGGTTTGAATAAAACCCTAGCCCTTGTTCCGCTTTTGGAACTGGGCGGATCACTCCCATGGTATGTAGGTCTTCTACACAGCGTAAGAACGCCTCTCTCTTTGTCTGGTTTGCAGACGATTGAGAAATGTGAAATCTCCCCCTTGGGGGTGGAGTCTTTGAAGTCCAGAAGATATCCCTGGGACACAATTTCTAAAGCCCAGGAATCGTGAACATCTCTTGCCGAAGCCTGAGCGAAGAGAGAGAGTCTGCCCCCTATTAGATCCGGTCCCGGATCGGGGGCTACCCCTTCATGCTGTCTTAGAGGCAGCTGCAGGATTCTTGGCCTGTTTACCCTTGTTTCAAGCCTGGTTAGGTCTCCAGACTGACTTGGATTTAGCAAAATTCCCCTCTTGCTTTGCAGCAGAGGAAGTTGAAGCAGGACCACCCTTGAAGTTCCAAAAGGAACGAAAATTATTTTGTTTTGTCCTCATTTTATTTGTTTTATCCTGAGGGAGGGAATGGCCTTTCCCTCCAGTGATGTCTGAAATAATCTCTTTCAGTTCAGGCCCGAATAGGGTCTTTCCTTTGAAAGGGATGTTCAAAAGTTTAGATTTTGTTGATACATCAGCAGACCAGGACTTAAGCCATAACGCCCTGCGTGCCAAGATGGCAAAACCTGAATTATTTGCCGCTAATTTAGCCAGTTGGAAAGCAGCATCTGAAATGAAAGAATTAGCCAACTTAAGGGCCTTAATTCTATCCATAATATCCTGTAATGGAGTCTCCATCTGAAGAGCCTCTTCTAGAGCCTCGAACCAGAAAGCAGCTGCAGTAGTTACAGGAACAATGCACGCAATAGGTTAGAGAAGAAAACCTTGATGAACGAAAATTTTCTTCAGGAGACCCTCTAATTTTTGTATCCATAGGATCTTTGAAAGCACAACTGTCTTCGATAGGTATAGTTGTACGCTTAGCGAGAGTAGAAATAGCTCCCTCCACTTTAGGAACCGTCTGCCACGAGTCCCGCATGGTGTCAGATATGGGAAACATTTTCTTAAAAACAGGAGGGGGAGCGAACGGAATACCTGGTCTATCCCACTCCTTAGTAACAATATTCACAATCCTCTTAGGAACTGGAAAAACATCAGTGTAAACAGGAACCTCTAAGTATTTGTCCATTTTACACAATTTCTCTGGACCCACTATAGGGTCACAATCATCTAGAGTCGCTAATACCTCCCTGAGCAATAAGCGGAGGTGTTCAAGCTTAAATTTAAAGGCCGTCATATCAGAATCTGTCTGAGGGAGCGTCTTCCCTGAATCAGAAATCTCTCCCTCAGATAGCAAATCCCTTACCCCTACTTCAGAACATTGTGAGGGTATATCGGATACGGCTACTAAAGTGTCAAGACGGCTCAGCATTTGTTCTTAACCCAGAGCTGTCACGCTTTCCTTGTAAACCAGGCAGATTAGATAAAACCTCTGTGAGGGTTGTATTTATAACTGTGGCTATATCTTGTAAAGTAAATGAATTTGACGCACTAGAGGTACTTGGCGTCACTTGTGCAGGCGTTACTGGTTGTGACACTTGGAGAGAGCTAGATGGCAAACCCTCATTTCCTTCTGTCTGAGAATCATCTATTGCTATATTTTTAAGTGCTAAAATATGCTCTTTATAATTTAGACATATCAGTGCAAGTGGGACACATTCTAAGAGGGGGTTCCACAATGGCTTATAAACACATTGAACAATGATTTTCCTTGATGTCAAACATGTTAAACAGGCTAGTAATGAAACAAGCAAGCATGGAAAACACTTTAATCAAAGCAAATAATACTTAGAAAAAAATGGTACTGTGCCTTTAAGAGAAAACAAGATGCACAAACTCTGCAAAACAGTGTAAAAAAGAAGTAAACTTTACAAAATTTTTACAGTAGCATCATAAAGCTTTAGTAAGATTGCAAAGCTAGACAAATAAACGATTGACCCTTAATGTAAAAACCGGATTGACAAAACGTCAAAAACACGTTCAGCACCTTGCCACAGCTCTGCTGTGGCGCCTACCTGCCCTTTAGGAAAGATTTGTGGGGGGAAAAAAACTTCTTTAAGCCCTCAAACACAGCAGGACCTTCTGGAGAAGCAGCTGGATGTCTGAGTAAAAGAAACTGCGCAACTCAGGCACGAAAATAGGACCCTCCCACCTCACTCAATGTTATGGGGCCTAAAAGAAACACACCAGAGTGTTTCCAAACTAGCCATGTGGGTTGATAACCCTTAAATAAGCCACAATGACCCCTTAAAGTCCCTCAAAAAACGTTTTTTCCTAACAGTGTCACCAGTAACCAATGAGCCCTTTATGCAAGCTGGGATTCCATACTAAGTGTCTGAATACAGCTTACCCTTCCCTCATGGGGATATTGCCAGCCTTTTTCTAGAATTATCACAGTCTGTCTAGAAAAAAATAGACTGAACATACCTCAATGCAGCTTAGCATGCAAACCGTTCCCCCAACTGAAGTTTTCCTGTACTCTTCAGCCCTTGTGAAAACAGCAGTGAATCTTAGTTACAAAGTGCTAAGATCATCATCCTCCTTGCAGAAATCATCATCCCTTTTCTGCCAGAAAGTGAATAGTACACACCGATACCATTTAAAATAACAAACTTTTGCTTGAGAAAATAAAAACTAACATTTTTGTCACCACACTCACTTTACCCTTCCTAGCAGTTAAGCAGGCAAAGAAAATGACTGGGGGTGGAGCTAAGGGAGGAGCTATATAGACAGCTCTGCTGTTGGTGCTCTCTTTGCCACTTCCTGTTAGGAAGGAGACTATCCCACAAGTATGGATGAATCCGTGGACTCGATACATCTTACAAGAGAAATATATTTAAAATCATAATAATAGATATAGTAAACATAATAAAATGAATACATCTAAAGTAAATAAACAGAGTTATATACTTGAGAATCTGAAAACTGCCTATGCTAACTGTTCAACAAAGGATGAGAGAACAGTAATGCAAGCCACAGATAAAGCTGAGCTAAAAATATAAACAGTATATGAATATGCTCTACTAAGGTTATATTTAAATTCTAAAGAATCCTGAAAACAAGTACCAATTTCCATAGAAATAAAAGTACAGTCCCAAGAGGGAATCAGAATAACCATTCTCTAGAATATAATACAGATAGTATAATGAATAGGAAAAAAAACTCAAAAGCAAAAATGTTAAAATCTAGATTTGAAAAGGATTATTAACATAGTTAATAGGAAAACTAGACTCCTAGGGCCCGATCCGATATGCAGCGTCGCCCGCAAAATCCGGCGACGCCAAATTTTGCGCGGGTTTGGTATCACATATACGGCGTAACATAGAAGTTACGCTCGTATATTTCTGCCTTCGGCCGTAGTTTTTTGGCCCATAGACAGGTATACCAAACCCGCGCAGTTTGGTATCCAATATACAGTGTAAGGACCTACGTGGAGAAATCTTACTCCATTTTCACCTTGCCACAAAATGCAGGCGTAGTAAGCCTTACGCTGAGTATTGGAGCCCCGTAACTCCCTAAACTGCCTTCAAAATAAAACCTAACACCTAACGCATGCGCAATGTCTATCTACCTGTCAACCGCAATCCCCCGCCGCAATCCCTAATAAAGTTTATAACCCCTAAACCACCGCTCCCGGACTCCGCCGCCACCTACATTAAATGTCTAACCCCCTAATGTGATCCCCCTACTCCGCCACCACTTACATTAAAATTATTAACCCCTAATGTAATCCCCCTACACCGCTGCCACCTATATTAAAATTATTACCCCCTAATGTGATCCCCCTACACCGCCGCCACCTGTATTAAAATGATTAACCCCTAATCTAATCCCCCTACACCGCCGCCACCTATAATAAATGTATTACCCCCTAAAATACTAAAATGTCCCTACCCTAAACTAAATTACAAATAGCCCTGAAAAGGGCCTTTTGCTGGGCATTGCCCCAAAGTAATCAGCTCTATTACCAGCCCATAAAAGGGCCTTTTACGGGGCACTGCCCCAAAGTAAGAGGGGTTTAGATAAATATTATAGAAACCAGATTAAAATGTATACATATTTATTAAACATAGATAATATAAAAACAAAATAAAATTGGGACTATTACATGTGCAAAATCTATAATACAATGGGACCCTGACCAAGTGATTCGAGTCTTCTAAATCTTCAAAGGGTAAGTTGGATACCTATCTTTATAAACATACAGTTTAGAATGTCTAAGTTGTTGACCAAAGTGTATAGAAATGTAGCAATTTTTTTATGTTTAGGACATTGAAGAAACAAGGGAATATCGTTATTTGGAGTAAAGACACATTAGGAACCATCTACCACTTAAACATTTTAATAAGGATATCCACATTTGCACATATTGGATTATATTTTGTCACCTAGAAGGACATTGGACTATTATACCAAGAGACTTTATTCATATTATTTTTTATATTTTATATATTTTTTTTTTTTATTTTTTTTTTTTTTAAGATATATTTTTTATTAACATTAACAATGATTACAGCATTTTTGCCAACATCAATCAATTATACAAGTCATCTTAACAATTGAAGGATGTAAAGTTTTAGGCAATTTACACGTAATGTACCTTTTTCAGATAGATGATAAACTCTTCATTTTCGTTGAAACAAATGAATAAAACAAACATTTCAATATAACAATAACATTGCCTAATATCGCACATATATTTTATATTTTTTATCAGATATCTTCACTATTTTTTATATTTTTTCACATTTTTCAAATTTTTTTTCTCACTATTATGATATAAATGGAACATTGACACTAAGATTTTTAGATTTTTTAGAAGGTGTACACCTAAATTATTCCAATTTTTTTGGTCTTTTATATATATTTTTTAAGCAATTGCCTTTTTTCACTTCACAAGGTATTTTTACTATTAATCACCATTTTTACTGTTCCTATGAAAACGGTATTTATTTGTATTTTTGTATTTGTATTTTTATCATAGGTATCGATACCTCAATGTTCTAATTGTTTAGCAGTTTTCTCGCTTCCTTATTATTGTGAATTTTTAGATTGAGTACATTTCTATACACTTTGGTCATCAACTTAGACATTCTAAACTGTATGTTTATAAAGATAGGTATCCAACTTACCCTTTGAAGATTTAGAAGACTCAAATCACTTGGTCAGGGTCCCATTGTATTATAGATTTTGCACATGTAATAGTCCCGATTTTATTTTGTTTTTATATTATCTATGTTTAATAAATATGAATACATTTTAATCTGGTTTCTATAATATTTATCTAAACCCCTCTGACTCTACATAGCTAAGACTCCTATTTAGGTGTTCTAAGCGCTCCTCTTAGCTTCCATTTTCTGTAACTTTTTAAGATATGGTCGAGAGATCTTGCATACAGGAGCTGATGTAGTAGCACCCTTTGGCGCTGGAGACACGCATTTGTTCACTGCCCCAAAGTAATCAGCTCTTTTAACTGTAATCTGACCCCCCTACACCGCCGCCACCTATATTAAATATATTAACCCCTAATCTAATCCCTCTACACCGCCGCCACCTATATTAAATATATTAACCCCTAATATGACCCCCCTACACCGCCGCCACCTATATTTACTATATTAACCCTAATTATATAAGAGTTAATATAGTTAATATAGTTATTATATTATATATATTATTAATATAGTTAATAATTAATATAGTTATTATATTATATATATTAACTATATTAACCCTATCTAACCCTAACAACCCCCCACGCACACACCCCTACTCTAAAACCCACCATATCTCCCCTTAAAAAAACCTAAGTCTAATGCCCAAGTGGTCCTTACCTGTCCTGAAGACCGGCGGAGAAGGTCCTGTTCCAGGCGGAGAAGTCTTCTTCCAGGCGGCGACCTCTTCTTCTTCCAGGAACCAGCCAGCGCGGAGCGGAGTAGTTGAAGACCGATGATCGCGGAGCTGAAGACCGTCCTCTCTGGAACTGAAGACCGGCGATGCAGGAACTGAAGATCTGCAATGCTGGAACTGAAGACTGGAGCCATGGAGCGTGGAGGATCCTCTTCATACGATCGCCGCAGTACACTGAATCGGAATTCAAGGTACGCGATTAAAAATGGCGTCCCTTAAATTCCTATTGTCTGATTTGAGCCTTCAAATTCAAATCAGCCAATCGGAAGAGAGCTACTTTAATTCTATTGGCTGATTTGAATTTGAAGGCTCAAATCAGCCAATAGGAATTCAAGGGACGCCATTTTTAATTGCGTAACTTGAATTCCGATTCAGTGTACGGTGGCGATCGTATGAAGAGGATCCTCCACGCTCCATGGCTCCGGTCTTCAGTTCCAGCATCGCTGATCTTCAGCTCCGCGGTCATCGATCTTCAACTCCTCCGCTCCGCACCGGCTGGTTCCTGGAAGAAGAAGAGGTCGCCGCATGGAAGAAGACTTCTCCGCCTGGAACAGGACCTTCCCCGCCGGTCTTCAGGACAGGTAAGGACCACTTGGGGGTTAGACTTTATAGTAGGGGTGTGTGGGTTGTAATGGGGGGTGGTTGTTCTTTTTTTCACAGGTAAAAGAGCTTATTACTTTGGCGCAATGCCTCACAAAAGGCCCTTTTAAGGGCTGGTAATAGAGCTGATTACTTTTTGTAATTTAGTTTAGGGTAGGGACATTTTTTTTTTTATTTTGGGGGGCTTTGTTATTTTATTGGGGGGCTTTGTTATTTTATTAGGGGGCTTAGATTAGGTGTAATTAGTTTAAAATTCTTGTAATCTTTTTTTATTTTTTGTAATTTAGTGTTTTGGTTTTTTTTGTAATTTAGTTTAGTGTATTTAATTATATTTTAGTTTAGATAATTGTAGTGTATTTAATTAAATTTATTGATAGTGTAGGTGTATTTGTAACTTAGGTTAAGATTTATTTTACAGGTAAATTGGTAATTATTTTAACTAGGTAGTTATTAAATAGTTATTAACTATTTAATAGCTATTGTACCTAGTTAAAATAAATACCAAGTTACTTGTAAAATAAATATAAACCCTAAAATAGCTACAATGTAATTATTAATTGTATTGTAGCTATCTTAGGGTTTATTTTATAGGTAAGTATTTAGTTTTAAATAGGAATATTTTAGTTAATAATATTAATATTATTTACATTTATTGCAATAATAATTAAGTTAGGGGTGTTAGGGTTAGATAGGGTTAATATAGTTAATATATATAATATAATAACTATATTAATTATTAACTATATTAATAATATATATAATATAATAACTATATTAACCCTAATATAATTAGGGTTAATATAGGTGGTGGCAGTGTAGGGGGGTCAGATTAGGGGTTAATATATTTAATATAGGTGGCGGCGGTGTAGGGGGATTACCTTAGGGGTTAATATATTTAATATAGGTGGCAGCGGTGTAGGGGGGTCAGATTACAGGTAAAAGAACTGATTACTTTGGGGCAATGCCCTGCAAAAGGCCCTTTTAAGGGCTGGTAATAGAGCTGATTACTTTGGGGCAATGCCCCACAAAAAGCCCTTTTCAGGGCTATTTGTAATTTAGTTTAGGGTAGGGAATTTTTAGTATTTTAGGGGGTAATACATTTATTATTGGTGGCGGCGGTGTAGGGGGATTAGATTAGGGGGGAATGTAGTTAAAATAGGTGTCGGCAGGGTAGGGGGATTAGATTAGGGGGTTAATATAGTTAAAATAGGTGGCGGTGGTGTAGGGGGATCATATTGGGGGTAATATAGTTAATGTAGGTGGCTGCGGGGTAGGGGGCTCACATTAGGGTGTAATATAGTTAAAATAGGTGGCAGCGGTGTAGAGGGATCATATTAGGGGTAATATAGTTAATGTAGCTGGCGGCGGGGTCCGGGAGCGGCGGTTTAGGGTTTAATATATTTATTGTTAGGAGTGAGAGGGGGGTTTGCGTATAGAGGGGTATACGTGTCGGGTTATTTTTGGGAGACGTGTTAGACAGTAACGGCAGATTGTATACTTTAGTAAGTTTTTTTATGCTGCAGCAGTTTCTAAAGTGCCGTAAATCACTGGCGACTCCAGAAATTTGTACCTACGCAGATTTCTTGACATCGCTAGTTTGTCAGACTTATAGCACTTTAGCAAATGCCGTAACCGTATATGTGATAGCTCGCTATGCGAGCTGAAACTACGGGCGGCGCAGGTTTCCACGCTTGTATATCGGATCGTGCCCCTAAAAGCTATAAATAGAAACATTTCCTTAACAAATAACAAAAAATCTTCAAATGAAAAATAAGGAGAATTTTCAACAAACTGTCTGATACAGGAGCCTTTGAGCCAAAGAAACCTTCATCAGTAGAATAATCTTAAGTATGCTGTTGGTCAGAACAAAATTAATTAAATCAATTTTGAAAAGACGTTGTAAGTTTGCTTAAAGGCATAATAGCAGTCATAACCTTTTATGATATAAGCAACAACATGTGATGTTTGCAGATGAAATCAAGTACATGAACTAAATATGTAAAAAACAGTAAATTTTATTGTACATGTAGAAACATTGCTAGCATAAATCATGATAAATGCCAGATAATTGAGCTGAAGAAATAACACCTTAAAAAAATGAAAAGAACACACTTAGCTTTGTAGAATTGGGTTCCAAGGCATCATAGTTTCTACGGTAACATCAGAGTCAGGATCAGAATGAGACATCTCGCAAAATTTAACAGAAAAAGAAAAATAACATTAGGCAAAACATTCAATTTCAGTAGAGAAAAACAGGCATAATAGCTTTCAAAATTCATGAAAACAGCGAGCAATAGAGGGAGAGGGTTAAAGCATAAAAGCTTTCAAAGTTCATGAAAACAGCGAGCAATAGAGGGAAGGGGTAAAATAACAAAAATGTGGCACAAAGAATGAAGCATTACGCAAAAGAAGTTAAAAATGTTTTGGTGCAAAACTTACACCAGAAAATAACAAACACGATTTCGCGCCAAAACAATTAGCGTCAACAAAGACGCAGGAAATGATGAAATTTGCACCATCAACGGCGCAACTTCGTGCCAAAATTTTTTTGCGCCAAGAATGACGCAATAAAAAACAGCATTTTGCGCCCTAGAGAGCCTAGATTTGCCCGCGAAAAAATTAAAGTCAAATTAGAAAAAGACTGAACCCCAGGTAAAAATTTTTTTTAAATAAACTTCCCAAACATGATTCCTATACTTAAACTGTTTAAACTGCAAAGGGAAAACAGAATTTATGCTTACCTGATAAATTACTTTCTCCAACGGTGTGTCCGGTCCACGGCGTCATCCTTACTTGTGGGATATTCTCCTCCCCAACAGGAAATGGCAAAGAGCCCAGCAAAGCTGGCCATATAGTCCCTCCTAGGCTCCGCCTACCCCAGTCATTCGACCGACGGACAGGAGGAAATATATATAGGAGAAACCATATGGTAACGTGGTGACTGTAGTTAGAGAAAATAATTCATCAGACCTGATTAAAAAACCAGGGCGGGCCGTGGACCGGACACACCGTTGGAGAAAGTAATTTATCAGGTAAGCATAAATTCTGTTTTCTCCAACATAGGTGTGTCCGGTCCACGGCGTCATCCTTACTTGTGGGAACCAATACCAAAGCTTTAGGACACGGATGAAGGGAGGGAGAAAATCAGGTCACCCAAACGGAAGGCACCACGGCTTGCAAAACCTTTCTCCCAAAAATAGCCTCCGAAGAAGCAAAAGTATATAATTTAAAAAATGTGGTCAACAGGAACCTCATTCTTGAAGGCCCATGTGGAAGCCACAGCCCTAGTGGAGTGAGCTGTGATACTTTCAGGAGGCTGCCGTCCGGCAGTCTCAAAAGCCAATCTGATGATGCTTTTAAACCAAAAGGAAAGAGAGGTAGAAGTTGCTTTTTTACCTCTCCTTTAACCAGAATAAACAACAAACAAAGAAGATGTTTGTCTAAAATCTTCAGTAGCCTCTAAATAGAATTTTAGAGCACGGACAACGTCCAAATTGTGTAACAAACGTTCCTTCTATGAAACTGGATTCGGACACAAAGAAGGTACAACTATCTCCTGGTTAATATTTTTGTTGGAAACAACCTTCGGAAGAAAACCAGGCTCAGTACGTAAAACCACCTTATCTGCATGGACCAGATAGGGCGGAGAACACTGCAGAGCAGATAACTCAGAAACTCTTCTAGCGGAAGAAATTGCAACCTAAAACAAAACTTTCCAAGATAATAACTTAATATCTACGGAATGTAAGGGTTCAAACGGAACCCCTTGAAGAACTGAAAGAACTAGATTAAGACTCCAGGGAGGAGTCAAAGGTCTGTAAACAGGCTTGATACTAACCAGAGCCTGAACAAACGCTTAAACGTCTGGCACAGCTGCCAGCCTTTTGTGAAGTAAAACAGATAAAGCAGAGATCTGTCCCTTCAGAGAACTCGCAGAAAATCCTTTCTCCAAACCTTCTTGTAGAAAGGAAAGAATCTTAGGAATTTTTATCTTGTTCCATGGGAATCCTTTAGATTCACACCAACAGATATATTTTTTCCATATATTATGGTAAATTTTTCTAGTTACAGGCTTTCTAGCCTGAATAAGAGTATCTATTACAGAATCTGAAAACCCACGCTTTGATAAAATCAAGCGTTCAAACTCCAAGCAGTCAGTTGGAGGAAAACCAGATTCGGATGTTCGAATGGACCCTGAATAAGAAGATCCTGACTCAAAGGTAGCTTCCATGGTGGAGCCGATGACACATTCACCAGGTCTGCATACCAAGTCCTGCGTGGCCACACAGGAACTATCAAGATCACCGAAGCCCTCTCCAGATTGATCCTGGCTACCAGCCTGGGAATGAGAGGAAACGGTGGGAATACATAAGCTAGGTTGAAGATCCAAGGTGCTACTATTGTATCCAATAGAGTCGCCTTGGGATCCCTGGATTTGGACCCGTAACAAGGGACCATGAAGTTCTGACGAGAGGCCATCAGAACCATGTCTGGAATGCCCCATAATTGAGTTATTTGGGCAAAGATTTCCAGATGGAGTTCCCACTCCCCCGGATGCTCCTCCATCGCCAGGGAACTCCTTGTTACCCCCTGATGGTTGATATATGTAACAGTCGTCATGATGTCTGATTGAAACCTTATGAATTTGGCCTTTGCTAGTCGAGGCCAAGCCTTGAGAGCATTGAATATCGCTCTCAGTTCCATTATGTTTATCGGGAGAAGAGAGTCTTCCCGAAACCATAGACCCTGAGCTTTCAGGGGTTCCCAGACTGCGCCCCAGCCCACCAGACTGGCGTCGGTCGTGACAATGACCCACTCTGGTCTGCGGAAGCTCATTCCCTGTGACAGGTTGTCCAGGGTCAGCCACCAACGGAGTGAATCTCTGGTTATTTGATCTACTTGTATCGTCGGAGACAAGTCTGTATAATCCCCATTCCACTGTCTGAGCATGCACAGGTGTAATGGTCTTAGATGAATTCGTGCAAAAGGAACTATGTCCATTGCCGCAACCATCAAACCTATTACTCCATGCACTGCGCTATGGAAGGAAGAAGAACAGAATGAAGTACCTGACAAGAGCTTAGAAGTTTTGATTTTCTGGCCTCTGTCAGAAAAACCTTCATTTCTAAGGAAACTATTATTGTTCCCAAGAAGGGAACTCTTGTTGACGGGGACAGAGAACTTTTTTCTATGTTCACTTTCCACCTTGGAGATCTGAGAAAGGCTAGGACAATGTCCGTATGAGCCCTTGCTTTTGACAGAGACGACACTTGAATCAGGATGTCGTCCAAGTAAGGTACTACTGCAATGCCCCTTGGTCTTAGCACCGCTAGAAGGGACCCTAGTACCCTTGTGAAAATCCTTGGAGCAGTGGCTAATCCGAATGGAAGTGCCACAAACTGGTAATGCTTGTCCAGAAAGGCGAACCTTAGGAACCGAAAATGTTCCTTGTGGATAGGAATACGTAGGTACGCATCCTTTAAGTCCACCGTGGTCATGAATTGACCTTCCTGGATGGTAGGAAGGATCGTTCGAATGGTTTCCATTTTGAACGATGAAACCCTTAGAAACTTGTTTAGAATCTTGAGATCTAAAATAGGTCTGAATGTTCCCTCTTTTTTGGGAATTATGAACAGGTTGGAGTAAAAAACCCATCCCTTGTTCTCCTAATGGAACAGGATGAATCACACCCCATGCTTAACAGGTCTTCTACACAGTGTAAGAATGCCTGTTCGAAGATAATTGAGACCCGTGGAACCTTCCCCTTGGGGGTAGTTCCCTGAATTCCAGGAGATAACCTTGAGAAACTATTTCTAGCGCCCAAGGATCCTGAACATCTCTTGCCCCAGCCTGAGCAAAGAGAGAAAGTCTGCCCCCCACCAGATCCTTCCCAGATCGGGGGCCAACACTTCATGCTGTTTTGGTAGCAGTGGCAGGTGACTTGGCCTGCTTACCCTTGTTCCAGCCTTGCATCGGCCTCCAGGCTGGCTTGGTTTGAGAAGTATTACCCTCTTGCTTAGAGAGTGTAGAATTTGAGGCTGGTCCGTTTCTGCGAAAGGGACGAAAATTTGGCTTATTTTTAGCCTTAAAAGACCTATCCAGAGGAAGGGCGTGGCCCTTTCCCCCAGTGATGTCTGAAATAATCTCTTTCAAGTCAGGGCCAAACAGTGTTTTTACCCTTGAAAGGGATGTTAAGCAAAAGCGCTCTGCGCGCCACGATAGCAAACCCTGAATTATTCGCCGCTAATGTAGCTAATTGCAAAGCGGCATCTAAAATAAAAGAGTTAGCCAATTTAAGAGCTTGAACTCTGTCCAAAACCTCCTCGTACGAAGATTCTTTATTGAACGACTTTTCTAGTTCTTCGAACCAGAAACACGCAGCTGTAGTGACAGGAACAATGCATGAAATTGGTTGTAGAAGGTAACCTTGCTGAACAAACATCTTTTTAAGCAAACCCTCTAACCTTTAATCCATAGGATCTTGAAAGCACAACTATCTTCTATAGGAATAGAAGTGCGTTTGTTTAGAGTAGAAACCGCCCCCTCGACCTTGGGGACTGTATGCTATAAGTCCTTTCTGGGGTCGACTATAGGAAATAATTTCTTAAATATAGGGGGAGGACAAAAGGTATGCCGGGCCTTTCCCACTCCTTATTTACTATGTCCGCCACCCGCTTGGGTATAGGAAAAACATCGGGGGGCACCGGAACCTCTAGGAACTAGTCCATCTTACCTAATTTCTCTGGAATGACCAAATTGTCACAATCATCCAGAGTAGATAATACCTCCTTAAGAAGTGCGTGGAGATGTTGTAATTTAAATTTAAAAGTTACAATATCAGGTTCTGCTTGTTGAGAAATTTTCCCTGAATCTGAAATTTCTCCCTCAGACAAAACCTCCCTCCTGGCCCCTTCAGATAGGTGTGAGGGTATGTCAGAACAGATATCATCAGCGTCCTTTTGCTCTTCAGTGTTAAAAACAGAGCAATCACGCTTTCTCTGATAAGTAGGCATTTTGGAAAAAATGCATGCAATAGAATTATCCATTACAGCCATTAATTGTTGTATGGTAATAAGTATTGGCGCACTAGATGTACTAGGGGCCTCTTGTGTGGGCAAAACTGGTGTAGACACAGAAGGGGATGATGCAGTACCATGCTTACTCCCCTCATTAGAGGAATCATCTTGGGCAATATCATATCTATGGCATTATTATCCCTACTTGTTTGGACATTATGACACAAATATATCACATATATTTAAATGGGGGAGACACATTGGCTTTCATACATATAGAACATCGTTATCTGATGGTTCAGACATGTTAAACAGGCTTAAACTTGTCAACAAAGCACAAAAAACGTTTTACAATAAAACCGTTACTGTCCCTTTAAATTTTAAACTGAACACACTTTATTACTGAATATGTGAAAAAGTATGAAGGAATTGTTCAAAATTCACCAAAATTTCACCACAGTAACTTAAAGCCTTAAAAGTATTGCACACCAAATTTGAAAAGCTTTAACCCTTAAAATAACGGAACCGGAGCCGTTTTTACATTTAACCCCTATACAGTCCCAGGTATCTGCTTTGCTGAGACCCAACCAAGCCCAGAGGGGAATACGATACCAAATGATGCCTTCTATAAGCTTTTTCAGTGGTTCTTAGCTCCTCACACATGCATCTGCATGCCATGCTTTCCAAAAACAACTGCGCATTAGAGGCGCGAAAATGAGGCTCTGTCTATGACTAGAAAAGGCCCCCAGTGAAAAAGGTGTCCAATACAGTGCCTGCCGTTTTTATTAAAACAATCCCCAAGATTTAACAACTATTAAAAGTAATAATTTGCCAAATATACTTAGTAAAGTAATCGTTTTAGCCCAGAAAAATGTCTACCAGTTTTTTAAGCCCTAATGAAGCCCTTTATTCTTTTACTTAAACTAAGAAAATGGCTTACCGGTTCCCATAGGGAAAATGACAGCTTCCAGCATTACCGAGTCTTGTTAGAAATGTGTCATACCTCAAGCAGCAAAAGTCTGCTCACTGTTTCCCCCAACTGAAGTTAATTCCTCTCAACAGTCCTGTGTGGAAACAGCCATCGATTTTAGTAACGGTTGCTAAAATCATTTTCCTCTTACAAACAGAAATCTTCATCTCTTTTCTGTTTCAGAGTAAATAGTACATACCAGCACTATTTTAAAATAACAAACTCTTGATTGAAGAACAAAAACTACATTTAAACACCAAAAAACTCTAAGCCATCTCCGTGGAGATGTTGCCTGTGCAACGGCAAAGAGAATGACTGGGGTAGGCGGAGCCTAGGAGGGACTATATGGCCAGCTTTGCTGGGCTCTTTGCCATTTCCTGTTGGGGAGGAGAATATCCCACAAGTAAGGATGACGCCGTGGACCGGACACACCTATGTTGGAGAAATACACATATAACTGACTCATGGCAAATATAAGTAAAACACATATATTTAAAACTTTATATTAATACATAAAGCGCCAAACCATAGCTGAGAGTGTCTTAAATAATGATACATTCTTACTGAAAGACACCCATCCACATATAGCAGATAGCCAAACCAGTACTGAAAACTATCAGCAGATGTAATAGTATATAAGAGTATATTGTCGATCTGAAAAGGGAGGTAGGAGATGAATCCCTACGACCGATAACTGAGAACCCTTAAAAAAAATTCCCACGAGGAAAACCATAGGAGGCAAAGTTTGTAAAACTGAATTGTGGGTGTGGTGAGGGGTGTATTTATAGGCATTTTGAGGTTTGGGAAACTTTGCCCCTCCTGGTAGGAATGTATATCCCATATGTCACTAGCTCATGGACTCTTGCCAATTACATGAAAGAAATTGTTGTGTATATATATATATATATATATATATATACACAGTATATATATATATATATATATATATTGTATATAAAAAAACAGTAGCAATCAATCTAAAAATATATATAAATATATTAGACATTTGCATCAATATAAAATGAAGTATGGATACACTAACTAATGCAAATCAAACCATAAAAAAATTGATTAAAACACAGCTGCAAGAACCATGCACTGTGTTGGCAAGAATGTGCAACACTACTGCCAAAAGCAAATTCACAAAACAGCATGGGTGTAATTTAAATCTGGTATAGAAACAAGGATCTATGTAGTCCTAAAACCAGCAACTCAGAAAG
This sequence comes from Bombina bombina, assembly GCF_027579735.1. NCBI lineage: Eukaryota > Metazoa > Chordata > Amphibia > Anura > Bombinatoridae > Bombina > Bombina bombina. The sequence goes on from NC_069499.1 coordinate 1,251,590,416, forward strand.
TTTTTACTGCAAATGTTTTAAGTGTGAATGTCTGAGCAGCGAGATAGTCTTTTTTTTTTTTCTTTTCTTAGTTGAAAAGTAGTTGGGACAATAGCATAGTCCATTAGTGGCAGTTGTAAATATAAACTAATTCAATCTGCCATATGATGAAGATCCAAAACTAAACATTTACATAATAGAACATTCATTTGTGAAAAGCATGCTGTATAAATGTACACAGCTGATACTCTAACTCAAAGGCTAAAATTCATGAGTCGTCTCCATAGGGCGCACACAGAATAGTCAAATAAGCTTGCAACTGAGAATCATACACGTAATATGTGGAAGACATGGATAAAGCTATCTGCTCAGGCAAGAATACGACCAGCATTAAGAGGCCTAATAAGCTCATAAAAAAAAAATGTTGCTATCTCTCTTAACCCCTTAACGACCAACGACATATGGGGTACGTCCTGCAAAAAAAATGCAGTTAATGACCAAGGACGTACCCCGTACGTCGTTGGTCTTTGAAAGCAGTGGAAGCGATCCTGATCACTTCCAACTGCTTTCATGTTATAGCAGTGATGCCTCGATATTGAGGCATCCTGCTATAACATTTTTTAGCCGTCCGATGCAGAGAGAGCCACCCTGTGGCCCTCTCTGCATCGGCCATCAATGGCCATGTTCGTTGGTGGGTGGGAGCTGATCCAGGGAGGCGGGTGGGTGGCCATCGGTGGGAAGGGGGGCGGGATCGAGTGCGCGCGCGTGCACTTGAGCATGTGTGCGCGCGTGTGTGCACGGGAGCGGGTGGGAAACCTACACTATGGAACAACTGTGGTACTTGGTGGAAGAGAGGGTGGGAACATTAAACATTTTAACGATCTGGGAGGGTGGGAGGTTGGGGGTTGAGGGGGGGCAGCTACACTACAGAAAATAGTATTTTTAAAATAATAAAATAAAAAATTTGATAAAAAACATATTTCATTTCAAACTGGGTACTGGCAGACAGCTGCCAGTACCCAATATGGTGCATAATAAGGCAGAGAGGGTGGTTAGAGAGCTGTTTGGGGGGATCAGGGTGGTTGGGGGCTAAGGGGGGATCCTACAGAGCAGAATTATTGTTTTGTTTTTTTTAAATCCCCAAAAAACTCTAATTTTAGTACTGGCAGACTTACTGCCAGTACTTAAGATGGCGGGGACAATTGTGGGGTGGGGGAGGGAAGAGAGCTGTTTGGGAGGGATCAGGGGGGTGTGATGTGTCATGTGGGAGGTTAATACCTACACTAAAGCTAAAATTAACCCTACAAGCTCCCTAATTAACCCCTTCAATGCTGGGCATTATACACATGTGGTGCGCAACGGCATTTAGCTGCCTTCTAATTACCAAAAAGCAAAGCCAAAGCCATATATGTCTGCTATTTCTTAACAAAGGGGATCCCAGAGAAGCTTTTACAACAATTTATGCCATAATTGCAAAAGCTGTTTGTAAATCATTTCAGTGAGAAACCTAAAATTGTGAAAAATGTAACGCTTTTTTTTTTTATTTGTTCGCATTTGGTGGTGAAATTGGTGGCATGAAATATACCAAAATGGACCTAGATCAATACTTTGGGTTGTCTACTACATTATACTAAAGCTAAAATTAACCCTACAGGCTCCCTAATTAACCCCTTCAATGCTGGGCATAATACACGTGTGGTGCGCAGTGGCATTTAGCGGCCTTCTAAATACCAAAAAGCAATGCCAAAGCCATATATGTCTGCTATTTCTGAACAAAGGGGATCCCAGAGAAGCATTTACAACCATTTATGCATAATTGCACAAGTTGTTTGTAAATAATTTCAGTGAGAAACCTAAAGTTTGTGAAACAATTTGTGAAAAAGTGAACAATTTTTTTTATTTGATCGCATTTGGTAGTGAAATGGTTGCATGAAATATACTAAAATTGGCCTAGATCAATACTTTGGGATGTCTTCTAAAAAAAATATATGTCAAGGGATATTCAGGTATTCCTGAAAGATATCAGTGTCCCAATGTAACTAGCGCTAATTTTGAAAAAAAGTGGTTTGGAAATAGCAAGTGCTACTTGTATTTATTTCCCTATAACTTGCAAAAAAAAAACAAAAAACATGTAAACATTGGGTATTTCTAAACTCAGGACAAAATTTAGAAACTATTTAGCATGGGTGTTTTTTTGGTGGTTGTAGATGTGTAACAGATTTTGGGGTTCAAAGTAAGAAAAAGTGTGTTTTTTTCCATTTTTTCCTAATATTTTATAATTTTTTTATAGTAAATTATAAGATATGAGGAAAATAATGGTATCTTTAGAAAGTCCATTTAATGGCGAGAAAAACGGTATATAATATGTGTGTGTACAGTAAATGAGTAAGAGGAAAATTACAGCTAAACACAAACACTGCAGAAATGTAAAAATAGCCTTGGTCCCAAATGGACAGAAAATGGAAAAGTGCTGTGGTCCTTAAGGGGTTAAAGGGACACTGAACCCAATTTTTTTTCTTTTGAGATTCAAATAGAGCATGACATTTTAAGCAACTTTCTAATTTACTCCTATTATCAAATTTTCTTCATTCTCTTAGTATCTTTATTTGAAATGCAAGAATTTAAGTTTAGATGCCGGCCTATTTTTGGTAAACAACCTGGGTTGTTCTTGCTGATGGTGGATAAATTCACCCACCTATAAAAAAGTGCTTTCCAGAGTTCTGAAGAAAAAAAAAAAAGCTTAGATGCCTTCTTTTTAAATAAAGATCGCAAGAGAACGAAGAAAAATTAATAGAAGTAATTACAAAGTTGCTTAAAATTGCATGCTCTATCTAAATCACAAAAATTTGGGTTCAAATCTCCTTTAAGGAGATTTCAGATTTAGTCTGGATACTAAACCCAATGTTTTGTTTCATGATTCAGATAGAAAGTTGCTTAAATTTGCATGCTCTAATTTACACTTAGTATCAATTTTTCTTTGTTCTTTTTCTATCTTTATCTGAATAAGCAGGAATCTAATCTAAGGAGCTGGCCCATTTTTGATTCAGAACCCTGGATAGCGCTTGCTGATTGGTGGCTAGATTTAGCTACCAATCAGCAAGCCCAACCCAGGTGCTGAACCAAAAATGGGCCGGCTCCTGTGCTTACATTCTTGCTTTTCAAATAAAGATATCAAGAGAAGAAAGAAAATTAATAAATGGCATAAATTATAAAGTTGCTTAAAATTGCATGCTTTACCTGAATCATGAAAGAACAAATTTGGGGTTCAGTATTCCTTTAAGGTGTTATTACATTTAAACTTTCTATTTTGCATGTAGATTTTATATATAGGATTGTCATGCTTTGTATATTTCTGTGTAACTTTTACAAACTACATTTCCCCCATTTATTTTAAAGAGGACATAAAATAAGTTAGGATAGAGACAAATATAATAATATGTACTTTAATTACTTTACCTGCAAATGTATACTGCAGTGCCTCACCATTAACCCTTTCTTTTTAGTTTCTGAATGTAAAGCTCTAATTCCCCCAACACATTTCCTTCTATGGCTGTATATATATCTATTGTTCTTTTGGTAGAATGCAAAAAGTACATAGGGATTATCTACTGGAGCATGCCTAGAAGCTGTGAACTCAGTTGAAAATACAAGGCCTGTGTCTAAACACTGAAAGAGGGTGGAGTTGGCTGCTCCAGGCAGCTAAGCTATGTAAATAAATTTGCTTATTTTTTAAAAATTATTTTAAAATATTTTCCAGCAATTTTTAAACATTTTTTAATGCAAACTATTTTTAATTAATTAGCCCTTTTAGGATATGCACAGATCTCAACCTGTTTACGCCCCTTTAAGAAAGTTTCAGAGAGTGTTTTATTTATTCAGAGATATAAGGGATTATACTTGTGATAAATTACTAATGGTGGTCATAAAAAATTTAATTTAAATCATTATTACAATCGTAGTGGGAACAAGCTCGTTATAAACTCACAAAAATGAGTTGCAACAAGAAGCACAACCAAATAGTGCCCTAAACCCAAAATGATTCAAATTATCAAATGTATTAAATAATATTTATAAGATTGTTATCATATATTCAACCAATTTGTGTTGTTTAATATAAAATAATCAAGTCATAATCACACATATACAATTAAAAACACTTGAACTCTGTGTCAATTTAAAATAAAAAATAATAAGTGAGGATTAAAATAATTCTACATAAAGGAGAAAAGTTTATTGCAATTGCATATTTTTGTATACCAGAGGGCAGAAAAACACTGTCCCCAATATGCTAATTGTCGTTGTCCCCACTGAGGAAGCGGTGATTGAAAACTGATGTGTGAGGGGAGCACATGATGAGGGTGGAATCTCTCTTTTTAAACGGCTTGTTCTGGCAGAATAATTGCTATTTTTCTGATAAGAGATTCATTTGATTATAGTATAAAAGGGAATAAATTGCTTATAGCATACTAGGGGTAGCAGAAAAACAGTAAAAACTGCGCTGTGGATGCTGTACAATTTATAACAAAGTCGTTCCTAAAGTAGGAGAAGCTTAGTATTTAATTAGACAATGCCAGTTAGACAGGGAAAGATAAAATTAAGAAAACTCCCGCTATTTAAGGAGCTTCAGCTGATTACACACTGGTATAACCCCTATGCAATTGTAAGAATTGTTTCCCCTTTATGTAGTAAGGAGCTTAGCTGATTACACACTGGTATAATAGCTATGCAATTGCAATAATCGTTACCCCTTTATGTAGTATTATTTTAATCTTCTCACTGATTATTTTAATTATAATTTGCAGAGTTCAAGTGATTTTAATTGTATGAGTGAGTATGACTGATTCTGTAATAAACAACAGGAATGGTTGAATATATAACAATCTATAAATATTAATTAATACATTGTGATAAAATTAAATTCATTTTGCGTTGGACTTAAGAGGGTCCTGGATGTGATGAGATGTGCTCTTGACAATACTATATCCTAATTTGACCCCTAAACAATAGTATTGGATCTCAATCGGGTTACGTACATAAGTACCCCCTACATAAGGGACTGATTTTTCGCTGTAACAGTTTGTCTATAAGGCTGACCGCTGTCTGGCGTGATAAAAGGAAGTAAATGTGGAAATCCGCATAAGCAGCTAAGTCTACTCAAAGCTCTAAATCTTTAAAAAAAAAAAAATATATGGTCTAGAGTGATCTCACACAGAGATCTAGTCCAAGGATGCCCGGATAACTCAGTTTGATGATTTGCCGGTGATTTACCCAGAAGAGTCCTAGATAACCTGTGCTGAAGTTCTGCTATTTCAAAGAGACATTAGTTTCAAAAACTGGCACTGGGAATATCTGTATATTTAAGGTTTATATGTTACTGGACTTCCATCTATAATGATATACAAATGTTGAGGGTGCACAGTAGAAATCCTTCTAAACCGATGTACATGTTCTGCTATGTATAAAAAATAGATTTAAATGTTTCGTTAAGTAAACTCTGAAACACTATATAGGGGAATCTGAATAAATGTAACATAGGTGTGCAGGGTTATAAACTATATTTATTCAGTAAGTTTGGCAAATAGATTTGATCTAGAACAAGATCTGGTTTAGTACTTAATTCTGTATCAAATTTTTCTGTTGTTGTTGCTCTGGGTTTCTCTTATTGTTGCATGTATAAGTAGGAAACTATAAGATATTTCAGAGTAAATCTACTAAGGACCAAGTATAGATACTGCACATAGATAGAGTCTTAGTAAGATTTGTAAACGGGAAAGTCCCAGGATATTCTAAAGAGACCCAAGGGAAGTTTGGTCTCTTGTGCTTTAAAGGAGGAAGGGGAGGGGAACGGGGAAAAGGGAATAAGGGAATCGGTTGGTCAGCATTTTTTAGGTGTCTTCTTTTTTTGTCACTTCGCCCTTTTTTTTTTTTTTTTTCCTCTCACACCCCCCCCTCACTTATACTGCACCTATTCCTTTCTAGACACCTTTTTTTTTTTTTTTTTTTTCTTTTCTTTTTGCCCTCACAGGGCCTTTAGGAAATATCACATAGACACGTATTGAGGTTTTTTGTACATAAGAAACGCACTTTGCACTGTGGTGAATGGAGAGATTTATCCTCCCACCAGAAGGGTTCCTCACCTATAATGCCGCCTAAAACACAAGACAGGAGAGGTAATACTAAACACCCAGAAACCCCCCAGGATACCTCCAAGAAGGAGGTTCAATGAACTTTTCCTGTAACGATATGTCAGAATTTGCAGCAGAAATGGCGAAAATAATGGCTCCCCATTTAGAGACAGTTAAGCAAGAAATTAAAACAGAGATAACCAACCTCACCGATGAGATTAGGCAATTTACAGTCACGAATGGAGGGAGGTGGAGACAAGGGTATCTGACTTGGAGGATAGAGTGAATATTATGTCTGCTACATCACCCAATTACAGAGTCGGGTAGAAGACCTAGAGGACAGGTCGAGGAAGAATAATTTGAGAGTGATTGGTGTACCTGAACTAAATGAGTTTCAGGATTTATTAAAATTTGTAACGGTCACACTCCCCTCGGGCACTCATGCTTCCTCCTCCTCCTACTCCATTTTTGGTTGAGAGAGCCCACAGAATTGGGCCCCCTCAGAGAAAATAGTGACAGTTCTAAACCTAGACCTATTATTTTTAAGTATTGTCAACTATCAAGATAAGCTTCTATATTTGGCCCATTACAGGAAGCTGAATACCCTTAATATTAATTCACATAGAATCTGGATTTTTCAGGATTTTTCTGTTGAAACAGGGCAAAGAGAAAGGATATGGCCCCGTTTTTTTGAAAAATTTTCAAAAAGCAGATTGTAGTGTCAGACTGGTGTATCCTGCTAAACTTATTATTAATACAAGAAGATTCTACGTATATAGCGAATAATAGTGTGGAAGCTTGCAGCTTTATGTAAAAAAAAATGGATATATCATTGAACAGGGGCTACAAAAGCAAAATAATGTCATTTCAGCACTGTTTGTAAGGATCTACAGAATGGAATTATATGTTCAATGGTTATAAAAACGTATGTTTTATTTTTGTGTAAAGTATCTGGTTCCTTTTTTTTTTTCTCTTCTTCCTCGCTCTGTCTCTCTCTTCGCTCCCTGTCTCCTTCTTTGGCTGGCCTCTTGGTATTTCGGTCCCTTCTCAATTTCTATGGGTTGTATCTACAGGGGGTGGTATCAATTAATTTTTTCCTTTGGGGTTACGCAAGAAAAAAGAAATTCAATGGAATCCTTCTGCCCGAGATATATTAGAAGCAGGGGACTCCGGGAATCTTTCTTTCCGGGCTTTTATTTTTTACTGATGGAGTGTGTAAATGTTCTCTCCTTCGGGGTCATAATACTAGAGGGTCGACCAGTGGAATCTCTACTTTGGGGCTATGTCAGATAGTCTTAATTTAGTGTCGTGGAATGTTGGTGGCATAAATTCTCAATAAAAAGAAAAGCGATAATTAACATTTGGCAAAAGTTAAATTAAACATAGCCTTTCTGCAAGAGACCCATTTAAAAGATTCAGAATCTTTGAAACTCCAGACTAATTGGGTAGGGGAAGTTATAGTGGCACCATTTAAATCTTGTAAAAGAGGTGTTGCTATACTCTTTAACAAAAAATCTAGAATACAAGAATCGATTACGAGAGACCAGGGAAGGGCGGATACTTAATTGTAGAAATTAGCATTAATAAAATAAGGTATGTATTATGTAATATTTACGGGCCCAACAAAGTCGATACAAAATTTTGGGATAAAATGTTAGTCCTCCTACATAAATTTATAGGGCAACATCTTATAGTTGCGGGTGATTTTTAATCTTGTAGGCAGATCCTATTTTGGATTGAGGACAATAAGGCATATATTTTTATACGAGATAGGAGACGCATATTTTGAAGAAATTCTGTTCCCAACTCGGGGTTGATAGATATCTGGCGTGCTCCAAAACCCAGACACAAGAGCTTTTATTGTTTATCTAAAGGTTATCAATCCCTATCTAGAATAGATTTCTTTTTAGTTTTGGATAACATAATTTACTGTAAGACTTACCTGATAAATTCATTTCTTTCATATTAGCAAGAGTCCATGAGCTAGTGACGTATGGGATATACATTCCTACCAGGAGGGGCAAAGTTTCCCAAACCTTAAAATGCCTATAAATACACCCCTCACCACACCCACAATTCAGTTTAACGAATAGCCAAGAAGTGGGGTGATAAGAAAAAAGTGCGAAAGCATATAAAATAAGGAATTGGAATAATTGTGCTTTATACAAAAAAATCATAACCACCACAAAAAAGGGCGGGCCTCATGGACTCTTGCTAATATGAAAGAAATGAATTTATCAGGTAAGTTCTTACATAAATTATGTTTTCTTTCATGTAATTAGCAAGAGTCCATGAGCTAGTGACGTATGGGGATAATGACTAGCCCAAGATGTGGATCTTTCCACACAAGAGTCACTAGAGAGGGAGGGATAAAATAAAGACAGCCAATTCCTGCTGAAAATAATCACACCCAAAATAAAGTTTAATGAAAAACATAAGCAGAAGATTCAAACTGAAACCACTGCCTGAAGTACTTTTCTACCAAAAACTGCTTCAGAAGACGAAAAACACATCAAAATGGTAGAATTTAGAAAAAGTATGCAAAGAGGACCAAGTTGCTGCTTTGCAAATCTGAACAACCGAAGCTTCATTCCTAAACGCCCAGGAAGTAGAAACTGACCTAGTAGAATGAACTGTAATCCTTCGAGGCGGAATTTTACCCGACTCGACATAGGCATGATGAAATAAAGATTTCAACCAAGATGCCAAAGAAATGGCAGAAGCTCTTCTGGCCTTTTCTAGAAACCGGGAAAAGATGACAACTAAACAAGCTCTAACAGCATCCAAAGAATGCAATGATTTTCTCCTTAGAAATTCATAGGATTAGGACATAATGAAGGAACCACATTTCTCTACTAATGTTGTTAGAATCACAAACCTTAGGGTAAAAAATACAAAGAAGTTCGCAGCAACGCCTTATCCTGATGAAAAATCAGAAAAGGAGACTCACAAGAAAGAGCAGATAAAAATGAAGCATTTTCAGCCCCCGCGAGCCTAACAGCCCACAGGGAAAAAGTCAAATTTTTTAAGGTAAGAAAAAATGATTGAAACAAATGCATTTATCCCAAGTATAAAACTGACTGTCTGAAAAAAAGGATGTTGAACATCCTGAGTCAAGGCAAATAAATGTTTGAATACATATATTTAGAACTTATAAAAAAGTGCCTAACCATAGCTTAGAGTGTCACAGAGAAATAAGCTTACTTACTTACCCCAGGACACTCATCTACCATGTTGTAGAAAGCAAACCAGTACTGAAACGAAATCAGCAGAGTAATGGTATATTATATATATAAGAGTATATCGTCGATCTGAAAAGGGAGGTAAGAGATGAATCTCTACGACCGATAACAGAGAAGCCTATGAAATTAGACCCCGTTAGAAGGAGATCATCTGCATACAAATAGGCAATACTCTCCTCACATCCCTCTGACATTCACTGCACGCTGAGAGGAAAAGCCGGGCTCCAACCAGCTGCGGAGCGCATATCAACGTAGAATCTAGCACAAACTTACATCACCACCTCCATAGGAGGCAAAGTTTGTGAAACCTGAATTGTGGGTGTGGTGAGGGGTGTATTTATAGGCATTTTTAAGGTTTGGGAAACTTTGCCCCTCCTGGTAGGAATGTTATATCCATACGTCACTAGCTCATGGACTCTTGCTAATATACATGAAAGAAAGTATATCTGGTTTATACTGGGAAGCAGATATACGTGAACTAATTGTATCAGATCATGCGGTTATTACTTTATTACTTAATACGTCCGCTAAGCGGTTTAACCTCAGCTAGTGGTATTTTTTTCCCCAATACTTAGTGAACGATAATAATTTCAGAACTGGCTGATCAAGCAATGCAAGAATATGAGTCTTTCAACAAATCGTAAATAGATAAGCCAAAAATGTATTGGGACAGCGGCGAAAAGCCTGTAATTAGAGGTAAGATCAAAGGCATATCTATGTAAGCGTAAAAGGGAAAGAACACATTTAGAGACGCAGGCGAATAGGGTGAAAAAATGCATTTTCAGCCTTATTTAAGAGAGCATTCTGATGAGAAATGGTTGCAAATATATGAAGCTAAAACAGCGCCGTGATATTGTTATACAACAAAAAACAGTGAGCGAAATGCAAAAGCAAAAGGCGCTTTATAATGGAGGTTTTGCAGGGAGATCTGCAAGTTTCCCCTGGCTAAACCTTACCAAATCGACCCCCCCCAACGATAATGCTGTGACGGTTATTAAAAGATAGGTTAGGGAGATACACTAAAAACACAGATATTATTAGAGCTTTTCATTGTTTTTTTAGTGATCTGTATAAAGCTGAATCATATTACATAGAGAAGCAGAGCAATTTGGGATCAGATTAAGACCCCTTAAAATTTCTTTAAAAACCTTGGCAGGATATTAACAAGCCTATTTCTGAACAAGAGATTTATGCCGCAATTAAAGCAGCAAAATCAAACAAGGCAGCAGGGCCGGACTGTCTTCCTGCGGAACTTTATAAGATACTTCAGAAGCATATTTCTACTACACTCATGATCTATTTAACTATTATTTTGTTTAAAAATAATAAATGGTTCCCCATATTTCGCTGGCCGCTGGTAAATCTCGTTGATTCCAAAAAAGAATAAAGATTTAGAACTTCCAGAATCCTATAGGCCCTATATCTGTCTTAAACACGGACTATAAGATATTGGCTTCGATTGTAGCTAGCAGATTAAAACTTCATCTAGGTAATATAATCCACGAAAACCAGGCGGGTTTTATGACAGGGAGGAATCCCACAAAAAATATTCGTACGGTTATGACAATGCTTGACTTTTTTTGGAACAAGTTTAAATCATCCAGACAGGAAGACTTCCCGGACCTAGCACTATTAACGGTCGACGCGGAGAAAGCGTTCGATCGCATCTCTTGGAAGCATTTATTTTTCACACTAGAGCAATTTGGTCTAACCGGTCACATATTGGAATTTACGCAAATAATATATACCTCTCCCATTTCATCTTTATTAATCAACGGTGAGATCTTCCAGCATCTATCATTATAGCGGGGCACCCGACGGGTTGCCCTTTATCGCCGCTGTTGTTCAATATATCACTAGAACCATTTGCGATTTTGCTTCGTCAACAACTAGAGGGGATTTGTATAGGAGAGCAAAAAATTGTATTATTACTATACGCAGAGGATATAATCCTGTGTATGAGTAACATTTCTCGTAGTCTTGCCCTGCTACTAGAAGCTACGGAACTCTTCAGTGTAATTTCGGGGTATAAAATCAATCTCGCCAAATCAGAACTTTTATGGATTAATAAGAAAAAACAAGATATTATGCACCCGTTCTGTGAAACATCCAAATTACGTATCTCGGTATTAAACTAAGTATAAACCCGGAGGACTGGTATAGGCTTAATTTTAGCAAAGTTTTTCAGGAATGTACGCAAAGGGTAGAAGGGTGGATAAACTTATCCATTTAATTGTCGGCTAGAGTGACTCTTATAAAAAACATTCTCTTTCCTAAAATAAAATATTTTACCTTATGCAAAATATTCCGATCCCTATCAAGAAGGCTGATATAATGAAATACAATAAAGCGTGTGTAAAATTACTCTGGAAGGGTGCTAGAAGTCGTATTGCGATTACGCGTTTAACATGTAACAAAGATACGGCCGGGTTGGCCTTGCCGAATTTGCAACATTTCAGTTTAGCTGCTAGAGTAAAAGTGGCAATCGATTGGCTAACCAAACAAGATCAGGTTTCTGCAGTTCCTTGGGAAACTGCGCTAGTGAAACCATTTCGGCTAGATGCTATTCTTCATTGCCCAATGACCGATTTACCCTCTTCACTTTTTGCACTCTTAACATTCAGAAACATCATATCTGCTTGGCAGAAATTGTGTGTGTCTTTAGATAATGTGTCATATGCTAAAAAATATCTACCTAATACAGGAAACCCAAATTTTGTTTCAGGGCTCTGTTCAGTAATCTTCAGGGAATGGTCCTCTAGAGGTCTGATATATGTGGCGCAATTAGTTAAATCAGATTCAACTTTGTTATCTTTTTCTGAGTTAAGACAGCAATTTGGCCTCTCTAATAAAGAATTTTATGCTTATTTGCAGTTAAGGCATTACATACTTGAACTTAATCAAAAATATGGAAGTGATTGGACTCTTTTATTTCAACCACAAATTAACAACTTTAAAATGGGAATATATTCAATAGCTCCGTTTTATGCGCATCTTAATTACAAATCTTCCAATGAGCAGAGGGAATATATTGTAGCTAAATGGAGTAAAGTTTTGCCTGAAGTAAATAATCAAACTATAATGAATGTATTTAAAATTATGGAAAAAAACATAATTTATGCTTACCTGATAAATTTATTTCTCTTGTAGTGTATTCAGTCCACGGGTCATCCATTACTTATGGGATATATTCCCCTCCCAACAGGAAGCTGCAAGAGGACCACCCAAAGCAGAGCCGCCATATAGCTCCTCCCCTCACATGTCATATCCAGTCATTCGACCGAAACAAGACAAGAAAGGAGAAACCATAGGGTGCAGTGGTGACTGGAGTTTTAATTAAAATTTAGATCTGCCTTAAAAAAGACAGGGCGGGCCGTGGACTGAATACACTACAAGAGAAATAAATTTATCAGGTAAGCATAAATTATGTTTTCTCTTGTTAAGTGTATTCAGTCCACGGGTCATCCATTACTTATGGGATACCAATACCAAAGCTAAAGTATGATGGGAGGGACAAGGCAGGACCTTAAACGGAAGGAACCAATGCCTGTAGAACCTTTCTCCCAAAAACAGCCTCCGAAGAAGCAAAAGTGTCAAATTTGTAAAATTTTGAAAAGGTGTGAAGCGAAGACCAAGTAGCAGCCTTGCAAATCTGTTCAACAGAGGCCTCATTCTTAAAGGCCCAGGTGGAAGCCACTGTAATTGGGGGGATGCTGTCCAGCAGTCTCATAGGCTAAACGTATTATGCTACGAAGCCAAAAGGAGAGAGAGGTTGCCGAAGCTTTTTTGACCTCTCCTCTGTCCAGAGTAAGCGACAAACAGGGAAGAAGTTTGACGAAAATCTTTAGTTGCCTGTAAATAGAACTTCAGGGCACGGACTACGTCCAGATTATGCAAAAGTCGTTCCTTCTTTGAAGGAGGATTAGGACATAAGGATGGAACAACAATCTCCTGATTGATATTCCTGTTAGAAACTACCTTAGGTAAAAACCCAGGTTTAGTACGCAGAACTACCTTGTCTGAATGGAAAATCAGATAAGGAGAATCACAATGTAAGGCAGATAACTCAGAGACTCTTCGAGCCGAGGAAATAGCCATCAAAAACAGAACTTTCCAAGATAAAAGCTTAATATCAATGGAATAAAGGGGTTCAAACGGAACACCTTGAAGAACTTTAAGAACCAAGTTTAAGCTCCACGGCGGAGCAACAGTCTTAAACACAGGCTTAATCCTAGCCAAAGCCTGACAAAAAGCCTGGACATCTAGAACTTCTGCCAGACGCTTGTGCAAAAGAATAGACAGAGCAGAAATCTGTCCCTTTAACGAACTAGCAGATAAGCCCTTTTCCAAACCCTCTTGTAGAAAGGACAATATCCTAGGAATCCTAACCTTACTCCATGAGTAACTCTTGGATTCGCACCAATATAAGTATTTACGCCATATCTTATGGTAGATTTTTCTGGTAACAGGCTTCCGTGCCTGTATTAAGGTATCAATAACTGACTCTGAGAAGCCAAACTTTGATAGGATCAAGCCTTCAATCTCCATGCAGTCAGCCTCAGAGAAATTAGATTTGGATGGTTGAAAGGACCTTGTATTAGAAGGTCCTGCCTCAGGGGCAGAGACCATGGTGGACAGGACGACATGTCCACTAGGTCTGCATACCAAGTCCTGCGTGGCCACGCAGGCGCTATCAGAATCACCAATGCTCCTCTCCTGTTTGATCTTGGCAATCATTCGGGGGCAGCAGCGGAAATGGTGGAAACACATAAGCCATGTTGAAAACCCAAGGGGCTGCTAGAGCATCTATCAGCGCCGCTCTTGGGTCAATGTACCTGGATCCGTAATGAGGAAGCTTGGCGTTCTGGCGAGACGCCATGAGATCTAGTTCTGGTTTGCCCCAACGATGAATCAGTTGAGCGAAAACCTCCGGATGAAGTTCCCACTACCCCGGATGAAAAGTCTGGTGACTTAGAAAGTCCGCCTCCTAGTTCTCCACGCCTGGGATGTGGATCGCTGACAGGTGGCAAGAGTGAGACTCTGCCCCAGCGAATTATCTTTGAGAATTCTAACATCGCTAGGGAACTCCTGGTTCCCACTTGATGGTTGATGTAAGCCACAGTCGTGATGTTGTCCGACTGAAATCTGATGAACCACAGTGTTGCTAACTGAGGCCAAGCTAGAATAGCATTGAATATTGCTCTTAATTCCAGAATATTTATTGGGAGGAGTTTCTCCTCCTGGGTCCACGATCCCTGAGCCTTCAGGGAGTTCCAGACTGCGCCCCAACCTAGAAGGCTGGCATCTGTTGTTACAATCGTCCAATCTGGCCTGCGAAAGGTCATGCCCTTGGACAGATGGACCCGAGAAAGCCACCAGAGAAGAGAATCTCTGGTCTCCTGATACAGATTTAGTAGAGGGGACAAATCTGAGTAATCCCCCATTCCACTGACTTAGCATGCATAATTGCAGCGGTCTGAGATGCAGGCGCGCAAATGGCACTATGTCCATTGCCGCTACCATTAAGCCAATTACTTCCATGCACTGAGCCACTGTCGGGCGTGGAATGGAATGAAGCACACGGCAAGCATTTAGAAGTTTTGATAACCTAGACTCAGTCAGGTAAATTTTCATCTCTACAGAATCTATAAGAGTCCCTAGGAAGGAGACTCTTGTGAGTGGTGATAGAGAACTCTTTTCCACGTTCACTTTCCACCCATGCGACCTCAGAAATGCCAGAACTATCTCTGTATGAGACTTGGCCATTTGAAAGCTTGACGCCTGTATCAGGATGTCGTCTAGATACGGAGCCACCGCTATGCCTCGCGGTCTTAGAACCGCCAGAAGTGAGCCCAGAACCTGTGTAAAGATTCTCGGGGCCGTAGCCAACCCGAAGGGAAGAGCTACAAACTGGTAATGCCTGTCTAGAAAGGCAAATCTCAGGTACCGATAATGATCTTTGTGAATCGGTATGTGAAGGTAGGCATCCTTTAAGTCCACTGTGGTCATGTACTGACCCTCTTGGATCATGGGTAGGATGGTTCGAATAGTTTCCATTTTGAATGATGGAACTCTTAGGAATTTGTTTAAGATCTTTAGGTCCAAGATTGGTCTGAAGGTTCCCTCTTTCTTGGGAACCACAAACAGATTTGAGTAAAATCCCTGTCCTTGTTCCGTCCGCGGAACCGGGTGGATTACCCCCATTACTAGGAGGTCTTGTACACAGCGTAGGAATGCCTCTTTCTTTATCTGGTTTTCTGATAACCTTGATAGATGGAATCTCCCTCGAGGAGGAGAAGCTTTGAAGTCCAGAAGATATCCCTGAGATATGATCTCCAACGCCCAGGTATCCTGGACATCTCTTGCCCACGCCTGGGCGAAGAGAGAAAGTCTGCACCCCACTAGATCTGTTTCCGGATAGGGGGCCGTTCCTTCATGCTGTCTTGGGGGCAGTAGTAGGTTTTCTGGCCTGCTTGCCCTTGTTCCAGGACTGGTTAGTTTTCCAGGCCTGTCTGTAGCGAGCAACAGTTCCTTCCTGTTTTGGGGCGGAGGAAGTTGATGCTACTCCTGCCTTGAAATTTCGAAAGGCACGAAAATTAGACTGTTTGGCTTTTGATTTGGCCCTGTCTTGAGGAAGGGTATGACCCTTACCTCCAGTAATGTCAGCAATAATTTCTTTCAAGCCGGGCCCGAATAAGGTCTGCCCCTTGAAAGGAATATTAAGTAATTTCGATTTTGAAGTCACGTCAGCTGACCAGGATTTAAGCCATAGCGCTCTCCGCGCCTGGATGGCGAATCCGGAGTTCTTAGCCGTTAGTTTAGTCTAATGTACAATGGCATCAGAAACAAATGCATTAGCTAGCTTAAGTGATTTAAGCTTGTCCATAATTTCATCCAATGGAGCTGTGTGAATGGCCTCTTCCAGAGACTCAAACCAGAATGCCGCAGCAGCAGTGACAGGCGCAATGCATGCAAGGGGCTGCAAAATAAAACCTTGTTGAACAAACATTTTCTTAAGGTAACCTTCTAATTTTTTATCCATTGGATCCGAAAAAGCACAACTATCCTCCACCGGGATAGTGGTACGCTTAGCTAAAGTAGAAACTGCTCCCTCCACCTTAGGGACCGTCTGCCATAAGTCCCGTGTAGTGGCGTCTATTGGAAACATCTTCCTAAATATAGGAGGTGGGGAAAATGGCACACCGGGTCTATCCACACTCTTGCTAATAATTTCAGTAAGCCTTTTAGGTATAGGAAAAATGTCAGTACCACACCGGTACCCCCATAGTATCTATCCAGCCTACACAATTTCTCTGGAATTGCCAATGTGTTACAGTCCATCAGAGCAGCTAAAACCTCCCCAAGCAATACACGGAGGTCTCTCAAGCTTAAATTTAAAATTAGAGATCTCTGAATCAGGTTTCCCCGGATCAGATCCCGTCACCCACAGAATGAAGCTCTCCCGTCCTCATGTTCTGCAAAACTGTGACGCAGTATCAGACATGGCTCTTACAGCACCAGCGCGCTCTGCATCTCTCCTAATCCCAGAGCTATCGCGCTTGCCTCTCAATTCTGGTAATCTAGATCATACTTCTGACAGGGATATTATTCATGATTGTAGTCATGTCCTGTAAAGTAATTGCTATGGGCGTCCCTGATGTACTTGGCGCCATATTAGCACGCGCCCCCCTGAGCGGGAGGCGAAGGTACTGACACGTGAGGAGAGATTAGTCCGGCATAACTTCCCCCTCGTCGTTCTGGTGATAATTCTTCTTTTAAGATAAAGACTGGACCCTTTATTATTTAAAGTTGAAATCATACATTTAGTACACATATTTCTATGGGGGCTCCACCACTGGCCTTCAAACATAGTGAACAACAGCTTCATCTGTGTCAGACATGTTTAAACAGACTAGCAATGAGACTAGCAAGCTTGGAAAACACTTTAAAAATAAATTTACAAGCAATATAGAAGAACACGCTACTGCGCCTTTAAGAAGCACAAAAAACTGTCACAGTTGAAATAACAATGAACCAAATCAGTTATAGCAACCAAATTTTCACAGTATAATTTATTAAGTTAGCAGAGCCATTGCACCCACTTGCAAAATGGATGATTAATCCCTAATACCCCAAACCGGATAATCAATAGAGAAAAAAAACGTTTTTTAACACAGTAAAACACACTGTCACAGGTCTGCTGTGACTGATTACCTCCTCAAAAATAACTTTTGAAGTCCCTTAAGCTCTCTAGAGACGTCCTGGGTCATGCAGGAAGAAGCAGGAAGACTGAGACTGAATTATTTACTGCGCAAAAAAGCGCTAAAAAATAAGCCCCTCCCACTCATTATTACAACAGTGGAAAGCCTCAGTTAACTGTTTTTATGCAGAAATATAAGTCAGCCATGTGGAAACATTCATGCCCCAATAAGTTTTTATCACCAATATACCTCACAAAAACGATTAAACATGCCAAAAAAACGTTTTTAAACATCCTTCTTTTAAAGAGTATGTATCTCTATTGATAAGCCTGATACCAGTCCTTCCTACTGCATTTAAGGCTTATTACCATTACTTCAGTATTAGCAGCATTTCTTAGTCAAATTCCATTCTTAGAAAATACTTTACTGCATATACATCAATCAGCCTGATACCAGTTCGCTTTCGCTGCATTTAAGGCTTTACTTACATTACATCGGTATCAGCAGTATTTTCTTAGTCAATTCCATTCCTTAGAAAAAATATTTTACTGCACATACCTTATATGCAGGAGACCCCGCACGCTATTCCCTTTCTGAAGTTACCCACACTCCTCAGAATGTGCTGAGAACAGCCAGTGAAATCTTAGTTACTTCTGCTAAGATCATAGAAAACGCAGGCAGATTCTTCTTCCAAATACTGCCTGAGAAAAGAACCGCACACTCCGGTGCCATTTAAAATAACAAACTTTGATTGAAGAAATAATAAGTATAAAACACACTCTCCTCTCACGACCTCCATCTATGTTGAGGGTTGCAAGAGAATGACTGGATAGACATGTGAGGGGAGGAGCTATATGGCGGCTCTGCTTTGGGTGGTCCTCCTTGCAGCTTCCTGTTGGGAGGGGAATATTTCCCATAAGTAATGGATGACCCGTGACTGAATACACTTAACAAGAGAAAGCTGGGTTTTGACGTCATGGAAGGAACACAGATTAAGATTGTTTTTATGTCTATTTGACCCCTGCTAGGTTGGCAAGGTGGTATAAGATAATAAGCACATGTCCTAAATGTTCTTCCGTCCAAGGCAGATCTTTTGCATTGTTTTTGGCTTGCCCTAAAATTTCACAATACCTGGTTGAAAGTAGCATATTGGAATGCGTTCAACCGCTTAAACTTGCTTATCATATACAAGTGATTCATGTATTTTTTATGGGTACAGTCCTCAGATTGTTCCAGAAAATGTTATACTAATTAATAAGATCATATTGCAGGGACGTATAGTTTATGAGGGCATGGAAAGCTAAAAATGCCCCCAAACCTGAAAGAACTTAAGAACGCTCTGTTTATTCAGTTTATTCATGAGCAGAAAAACTTAGAAAAACCCGACAGATATGCGATAGCTGAGTTTTTTAAGCAATGGAAAATATTTATCTTATCATTCCCTGTAGTAGACCACAAATTAGGTTGCGTCAGGCCATTAAAGGACACGGTGTATGTCCAAATACAAATACTGGCTGGTAATTTCCCCAGTGTTTGGTGCGACGATGTTAGAGGTTTGCCGGAGGCAGGGACGGGAGGGAGAGGAGTTGAGTAGAGGAGAATTCTTTTTTACTATATATTTCCCTTTTTTCTTTTTTTTTTCTTTTTTTTCTTCCTCTCTCTGCAAACTATCAGAGTATAGATAGTTCAGATATGAGCTCGGATAGAGATAGAGAGATAGAATACCTTAGGAATACGGTGCTTTTGTCAGCTTCTGAAAATGTATGTGTTATGTTTTTTTTGTCCGTTATTGTTTGATTTTGGTTAGTAATGTTTTTTTATTCTTATGTTTTATGTATGTAAAAAATCAATAAAAAATTATATAAAAAAAATTCATTTTGCGTTTAGGCACTTTTTGGTTGCTTCTTTATGCGACTCATTTTTGTGAGTTTCAGAGAGTGGGGCTGGATAGAAGTCTGCCACTGTGATGGCTACAAGATGAATTTACCCTTGGAGAGTTTTGGAGAAATTAAACCCGCCATCCAGCTTGTATCAAAACAGTCTTCTCGGGGGGTGGAGCTAACAGCAGATCAGAGTACACGCATCTACAAGGAGCTCTGTCTATATATCTGTTAAAATAGAGCACTCTGGCCAAATTTTGTTGTCTAAACTACCCTATTTTGTTTAAGTAGTAACCCACAGTGTTATGACCAAGTTGGACTGGCTGAGCTTTGGCGGTATTCGACGTGGCATCTGAAGGAGGGGTCTGGCCGAGGCCTAAAACGGCACTTAGATCCATATGTAAATGCAGCCACCAGGATCTTAAAACAAAGCCTCCTTACAAAAGCGAAATCTGTCCTGGAGGCTCGAGGCTCCGCTCCAGAGTTTGGTAATAAGGTGGAGAGAACCTGAGGCAGACAATGTTTGCCTCCATATAGAGAAAGGTCACGCTGGAGGAGAACGAAACCGGAACACCTACAAGGCCTAACCTGCTCACAGGCCGCTGCTTTTACCTCCCTGTGAGCCGCACTTACGGAGTAGGATCCTGAAAAGAGTCCTTCCGAGCGCCAAAGACACCTGAGCCCAGGGGAGACAACATCCCAAATTTTATCAGTGGGAGGCCGCAGCTGCGGCAGTACCTTACCAGGGGTACAAAGGCCACCATCTTGACCGCCACATGGGGAGCCTAGTTAGCCTGCAGGAAGCCCAGCTCTTTGGGTCATCGAGGAGGTTTCACAGCCTCATACAACTGCTGAAACCTTTGTGAGGCAGACAACTCCACTAGAATCTACAAGAAAACTGCAATTAAGTCTCCCACAAAACGGAATTGGGCATTCCGACTGAGGACAGGCCCAGACCTTCCAGCTACTAAAATTTCACCAGGTGAGATCTAACCGTTTATAAACACACATCATTACACTCTGCCTAACCTAGCTTCTCTAAAAGAGACTCTGGGCATAACTCCCAGCACTTCAGAGGTTTTTGGGCCACAGGCTGCAGCACGCCCTAGGTCAACAGCCCATAAATTCCACCTTTCTATGCCAGCAAAGGACACCTCTTGCAACTTGTAACCCTGATATATTTTCAGCCTGGGGTCTAGCAGATCCTGCAATTATTCCTACTATCTGTGAACCCCTTGTCACCCCATTAAGCGAGACTTCCTAACCCCACAAACTCACCACACCAGGAACGAATTGGTGACTTAGGAGTAGCTATAAACCAAACATACCCATTTCTGGGAACACATTTAGGGTAACATGTCCCAAAGGACACTTGGACATTTAAAGGGACCTTTTACCTTGGCTGCATAAACTAAACACAGGCTGTTATAGGTGGTTGTGAGGGGTTTACTATCTAGCATTGTATCTGCTAATTGAAGTGAAATGTTATTATTGACAGTATTGTAGACTAAATGTGTTATTGCTTGCTCTGAGGATTGTTTTCTACTGTGGCTGATTGTAACCCTAATCTTCTCCTGTTTGGGCCTTCTCTCACCACCCCCTTTCCCGCTTAGCTTGTCTAGGTGGGTCACTTCCTCTTTCCTTTTCCCCTTCTCCCTGGGTCGTATCCCCCTATACTATTGTATTGCTTCAGTGTGCCCACTGATTTTGCTCTGTGGCATCTCCTTGGTACTTGCCCCTCTACGGCTACCAGATTTGGCATATAGTAACTTTAGTAAATGGTGACAGCCTTCAATTCGGTTGACACATTATTGGTATGCTAAAGCTACTAGATAAACTTGATCTAACCTTGTCTATCCTTTGCTATCCACCTCCTGTACGAGTCCCCCACCTGCCTTGATTGGCCCTTTGAGGTAGGTTCTTTAGCCCACCCCACTAGCTGACATGAGGGGGTAGTGCCAAGGGGATGCCACCCAGCCCTGCTCCACTTTGCATTGTACTTTAATTGAGCAGGTAACTTCTCTTCTGTCAACTAAAAAGAGGGGGGGGCCTAACACCAATTTAATAACTATAATCAACGAGCCTGTATTCACTCTGGCCTGTAAATTTCAACTGAAATGCCTCCACACCTCTAGAAGACACCCGAAAGACTCCCGGTGAACATCAAAAAAACAGTCTTCTACCATTCACTCAAACATCTAAAAAGTCAGAGAGGAGTCAATTGATGGTCTTAGCAACTCAGAATCACTATGAGAAGGCTTTTACTCTGATTCCACATCTCTCCACTCAATCCCAGCACTTCATTACTGAAGGCTACATTAAACAAATGCTTGCCTTGCAAACATGTTCCATCAAATAAACTCTGCTAAGCTACGAAAAGATATATCTGAAATAGGTGAGAGGGTAGATGCTCTTTAAAGGAAACAAGACAACATGGCCACAGACCAAACAAACTCTTAGCATACTCAGAAGCGCTATCTACCAGCTAACTCAGATTGAATTTAAGCTAGTGGACATGGAAGATTGATGCCCATATAAAATAATGTCCAGTTGAGGAGGGATGTTCACCTGACAGACCTCCAATGATATAATGGAAAGAACCCACAGAGCGTTACGTCCAAGAACAGTATCACAAGACAAGACAAGAGACGTGATAGTTTGTTTCCATAGTTTTCCTATTCAAGACAAACCGATGAAGGCTGGCCTTCAGAAGGCCGAAGCTTTCAGATAAGTTCAAGGATATTCAGTTACTACCTGATTTGTCTGCACATACCCTCAGTAACAACAACAATTCCAACCAGTCACCCCAGTGCTACGCAAGCAAACATAAAATACAGATGGGGGCTACCCAACCAAACTAATAGTTACAAAATACAACCAGACACACATGGTTTCTACCTTGCTCCAAGGCAACATCCTCCTACACAGTTGAGCCTTCTAACTGAAGTACTACAGGCTCAACCCTCTACATAACCGAAACTATGTGCATGTGGTCTGCTAAAGATCAAGGCCAAATAGACAAAAGACCCTATAGGGCAAGGAACCTTCACGGCCTTACACTCTCCCGCCCTGAATTTAGGCTATATATAAATAATCTATGATACCCCCTCTATTGGTTGCACCTTCACCAATGAGTAGTGGCAGATTACTCTGTGATGCATAAATCGCCCCTGTTGCCGATCGACAGGACTGCTGTTTTAATAAACAAAGTTAGTTGACAAGATTGTCTGTTTTATATTGTTTTCTTGGTATAGAGCAGGGTTGGTACAGCACTCGGTATGAGGTCAGGTCACCTCAGTAGAGGGTCACAGAGTTCTTTGATTTTACGTGACACCATTGTTGTAATTTAGTAATTGTTGTTCTGGACATATATGTTTAGTTGATTAATGTTATTTCCTAATATTGATTTGTTTGTATTAGGTATCCCACACCAGAGTTCCACCTAGGTGGACTATTTCACCTCATCCTATTGATACATTTCTTTGGTCTAAGATCCAGACTGGTCTCCTATATTGTACTTTCCCCCCAACCCTGACTATCCACATACCCAATATAGGATGTTTACATTTACAATACTATAACCCCCTCTCATTACTGAGATAGCACAATTATAAATGGAGATTGCCTCAAATTCTTGACCCATAACACTATGGGCCTCAATTCCCCTTCAAACGTAGTCTCTTAGCTTGCTCTCTCAAATTTCAAACCCAGACATGGGTGTTTCTTCCCATAGGATTCCACTCCCATACCTACACCTGGTGTTTCTTTCCCATATATTCCACTCCATACTCTACACAACCATTTATAACACTCGCCATTTACCAAAAAGGCGAGAGGGCCAGCCATATTAAACATAAGAGACTGGCATTTGAACAAATTCAGTTGATTAGAGACCCTCAGAGCCAGATATAAACTCTTAGGGCCCGATCCGATATGCAACGTCGCCAGATTTTGCGCTGGTTTGGTATCACATATACAACGTAGCATACAACTTACGCTTGTATATTTCACGCGTCGCCCGCAAATTATACTCCATAGGCTAATATGGGACTGCGTCGTAAGGTCGGTATCCAATATCCCAGCGCAAGGCCTTACGTGGCAAAAATGGAGAAATTTTACTCCATTTTCACCTCGCCATAAAATGCACCCGAGCAGGCCTTGCGCTGAGTATTGGAGCACCGTAACTCCATAAAATGCCTTCCAAAAAAAAAAAATAAAACCTAACGCATGTGCAATGTCTATCTACCTGTCAACCGCATTTCCTAATAAAGTGTATTAAAACCCTAAACCGCTGCTCCCGGAGCCCATCGCCACCTACATTATATGTATTAACCCCTAAACTGCTGCACCCGGACCCAGCCGCACCCTAAATAAAGTGTTTAAACCCCTAAACCGCCGCTCGCTCGCGGGACCCCGCCGCACATAAATAAAGTGTTTGTAAACCCCTAAACCACTGCTCCTGGACCCCCGCCGCCACCTACATTAAATTTATTACCCCCCTAATCTTACCCCCCCTACACCGCCGCCACCTACATTAAATGTATCAACCCTTAATCTTACCCACTACACCGCCGCCACCTACATTAAATATATTACCCCCTAAAACCTAAGGTCTAACCCTAACACCCCCCTAACTTAATTAATTATTTAAATAAATATAAATAATATTAATATTATTATTAATATAAATAATATTATTAATATTATTAACTAAATTATTCCTATTTAAAACTAAATACTTACCTATAAAATAAACCCTAAGATAGCTACAATATAATTAATAATTTCCAATGTGCGAGGTGAAACTACGGGCGGCGCGGTTTCCCTCGCTTGCGCCAAAAACTACGTCGTATATCGGATCGCTCCCCTGGTGTGCAAACTTGATCCTGTATTACATACGTTGGTATCAATCTATCTACCCAACACACACAAGACCACATACCTCAGGAAAGTCTTACAGTTAGTGGAACCATACAGACAAGGTAGAGTTATCTTGGCAGGAGACTTCAACATGACACGGGACAGTAAAGGCGGACCGTAATACAGCAACTCTAAACCAAAAAGAACCCTCAATCTGACATCCTTTCTACAAACTTTAGAACCATTATGTCTCAATTTGGATACTTTGATATTTGGAGATCTCTCCATTCAAAAGACAGACTATACTCATTACTCCCATTCGCATAAAACATACTCTAGACTAGATAATATATTCTGCTTAGTTGAAATGTTAGACTCAGTCACTCGCACAAGTATCGCTCTCTGCCCCTGATCAGATCACAATCAAGTTTCAGCCGACCTACAATCCACTGACAGCCCTAAACTTAGGACTGCCTGGAGTTTTACCCCGCAACTTCTTGTCAGATAGCCCTTTCAGGGAAGATTTAGAAATTATATCATAGCGCTTATTTAACAAAACGACAACGCACAAACTAGAGACGACACACTTTGGGGTGCTATTAAAGCGATCCATAAGAGGATATATCATCTGCAAACAGGCCCTGCCTGAAACGGCTTGCGGGACTTACCCTAGCCCAGGCACACAGTAAACAGAGTTTTAGAGATCTCCAATCACTCTAACATCACAGAAGACACAACTGCACAAATTACTGCCATCCGAAACCACATTAGTCAATTAGAATTGCGTAGATCAAAACAAAATTTAATAAAACTCAAATTTTCTATCATAAGAGTAACAAGGCTGACACTATGCTGGCCAATAAACTGCGCCACAGGACTAACACATCTCGCATTCACCAAATCCAACAAGACAAAAAAACCTTATGACTGCCTTCACAAATAGGGGACTGCTTTGCAGACTTCTACTCAAAGTTATATAACATTGAAAAAATTTGAAGACTATTAACCCCACAACATTCGACTGTTCCTCTATTCATTGAATCTACCGACCCTCATGGTTGAACAACAAGACACAGTCACTACCCCCTTCCTTCTACTAGAAATTAAACAAAATTATAAAAAACCTAAAGCCCCTTGAGTCTCCTGGGCCAAGTGGATACCCTGCCCACTTTTATAAGACATAGAGTATCTCACAAAAGTAAGTACAACCCCTCACATTTTTGTAAATATTTTATTATATCTTTCATGTGACAACACTGAAGAAATGACACTTTGCTACAATGTAAAGTAATGAGTGTACAGCGTGTATAACAGTATAAAATTTGCTGTCCCCTCAACATAACTCAACACACAGCCATTAATGTCTAAAACCTTTGGAAACAAAAGTGAGTATATCCCTAAGTGTAAATGTCCTAATTGGGGCCCGACTAGTCATTTTCCCTCCTCAGTGTCATGTGACTCGATAGTGTTACAAGGTCTCAGGTGTGAATGGGGAGCAGGTGTGTTAAATTTGGTTGGTAGGTTTAGACTGTCTAGCTGGTGGGGAATCTAGCACACCTGAAGTAAACTTATCCCAAAGTTTAAAGAGTTATAGTTAGTTGTAGTAGGTGGCGCAAAACAAGTTGCTATTCCCAATGTGTCTTACTGTAAATATGTGTGATAATATGCGGGCTCAATATATGTTAATGTTTTGATGAGTCCTAATTTTATATTCTCTTTTGGAAAAAAAAATAGATGTCGAAACTATTTAAGAAATATATATGATCCTTTATTTGATTATGGTAAATTTACCCAATAATAGTGATGCTAAAAGTACAGTAAACAAAAATTATTACAATACCTTCAAAGTTTAAAAAATGACACCGGTGTCTCTATGTAAAAAAATGTACATAATATATAAAAAATAAAATAAATTAAAATAATATCGTTGAAATTCTTACAGTTGTAGTTTTATCACAAGTTGTAATTTCTAGCAGAATGTTTGTAAATACAATTTTATAGTGGATAAAACAATAGTTGCTGTATAGTTCATATAGGATACTTCGGTTTCAAGTTCAGCTATACAATTGAGATCTTATCTTAGGTATTTATATATCAGATGTAGAGGTATGTTAGTGCGAATTTTATCACACTGTGATATAAGTATACAAATTAGTACCTTGAAGTGTATCTGTTTGATATCACTTTTGTGAGATAATTGCGGTTAAATAAACGCCGCTATGCCAGTGTTTAGATTAAGTTTCAAGATCAAGCTGGTGGCAGTTCTATATGAGCTGCTGGCGGTTAAATAAATGCTGCTTTGGTTTCCTCTTATTAGGTGGGCTTATCTGTTTGCTGCGAGAAAATTCACTTTTATATAAGTGTTTGTGTAGTTGTCATGGCCGCTCTGTTACCTTATCCTTTGTCGGTCAGTGACCGATCGCGCTCTTAAGGGTTTCTTGGTGGGATCTTCGTTGCGGTTAAGTGCTAACCGTTTGCTGATGTTTTTTAAGTATCTCCGGTTTTTCTATTCTGTGGCTTGTCTGTCGGTCAGTGACCGATCACGATGGTGTGGTTGTTGGATAACCTCCTGATGTGGAATTTTTGCGTGCCTCTCCGGTCCATTGTCCCCTTGTTTCTTAGATGTCGGTCAGTGACCGATCTGGGTGCTGAAATGTGGTTGTTGGGATAAGTGGAAAGTTTGTAGGATAAGTAGAAAAAGGATTTCTAGTTATCAATGTGATCTTTGCGGTTAAATATATGCCGCTCAGTGGGAACTTGAATATTTCAACTGGGTATAGCTGGTATTCTCTTTGTCTTCTCAAATCCTGTGCAGGTGTGCTCTGGTATCAACGTGTTTCGGCTGGACAGCCTTTTTCAAGATACCAGATGTGGGGATTCAAAGGCTATTTAAAGCCACTCTAATTTAGCAATAAATCACTAATTGATGATTTACATAAAATCAAAAAATCATGAACAATTGTAAAATGCTGTTTTTTTATATAACATAGGTATAAACATTTTATATGATTACTTTTTAAAATAGAGAGAGATATTATATATCTTAATGTCAATCACTATTAGAGTGTATATTTTAGTCACTTTATGAAACCATGGATATTTTTAAAAGGTTTCTGTAATTAGAGCGTAATATTAGAGTGAAATAATGTGTCTATACTTATCGTTGTATGGATATTTTAACCTTAAAATATAGTTAAAACTGGGCCAATGGTGAAATAAAAATTAGTGAAATAAAAATTAAAATTAAAATAAAAATTAGTGAAATAAAAGTTAGATGGGCCAAAAGAGAATATAAATTTAAGTGAATCTTTTGACTCTAGTTTGAATGTTTCTATTTGTTATCTGTGGGCTACAATAACCAGATAGTGGGTATTGTAAAAAATATAGTAAAGAGCTGTATGGAATATAAAATAGTACTTTTGGACCATTATTTAGATACACGTGTTTTAATAACCTTCTAATATGTTAAATAGATATATAGCTGTGCGTATTAAGTTATCATGATCCAATGGGTGTGTTGTACCTATACTTTTCTAGTTTTTGTGGATATTAGTATTATCGAATGTGAGATTAGCCTTCTTGTATGAATTTTTATAGTTATTGTAGGAATTTTTAAAATTTCAAGTTGTTTGTCCTTAGACTGTAAAACTAAGTGGTAATTTTGTCAAATATATATATATTTTATTTTAGAATTCTATTGTATTTAATCAACTTGGTTTGTTAGTGTGATGGCTTGGTTTTTATGATCTTAATCTTTATAAAAATGACCTATGTGTTAGTTTAAATTTCAAGTGGTATGTCCTTAGACTGTAAAACTATATATTTATTTATGATAGATATATTTTCTTGAGTAGTTTTATTATGTTTAATAAATATGTTTTAATGGTGTGTTTGTGTGTTTTTGTGATATTTATCTTATAGAATTGCATTGAGGTCTAGTTCGCTATTGAGGCCTTTTGGGTGTAGAGTTTTCATTTTGAAAATCAATTCTGCTTCATGGTATAGTAGCTTTTTTTCCATATTTCCACCTCTAACATCTGTCTTTATTTTCTTAATGCCCCAAAATTTCATGTCATTTGGGTTACCTTTGTGGAATTCTTTAAAGTGGGCATAACGTCTGGTATTATCTTTTTCTTTTTCTATGCATCTGATATGTTCTCTTATTCTTTCTTTCAGTTTCCTCCCCGTTTGACCTAGGTACTGTAGTTTACATGAGCACTGAAATAAATAGATTATGTTGGTGTCTGTGCATCTTATGGTGTCATTAATCTTCAGTTCTTTCTGGGTTATATTAGAGTTTACTTTTATTTCACTAATTTTTATTTTTATTTCACTAATTTTTATTTCACCATTGGCCCAGTTTTAACTATATTTTAAGGTTAAAATATCCATACAACGATAAGTATAGACAAATTATTTCACTCTAATATTACGCTCTAATTACAGAAACCTTTTAAAAATATCCATGGTTTCATAAAGTGACTAAAATATACACTCTAATAGTGATTGACATTAAGATATATAATATCTCTCTCTATTTTAAAAAGTAATCATATAAAATGTTTATACCTATGTTATATAATAAAACAGCATTTTACAATTGTTCATGATTTTTTTATTTTATGTAAATCATCAATTAGTGATTTATTGCTAAATTAGAGAGGCTTTAAATAGCCTTTGAATCCCCACATCTGGTATCTTGAAAAAGGCTGTCCAGCCGAAACGCGTTGATACCAGAGCACACCTGCACAGGATTTGAGAAGACAAAGAGAATACCAGCTATACCCAGTTGAAATATTCAAGTTCCCACTGAGCGGCATATATTTAACCGCAAAGATCACATTGATAACTAGAAATCCTTTTTCTACTTATCCTACAAACTTTCCACTTATCCCAAAAAACACATTTCAGCACCCAGATCGGTCACTGACCGACATCTAAGATACCTGGGAACAACGGACCGGAGAGGCACGCAAAAATTCCACGTCAGGAGGTTATCCAACAACCACACCATCGTGATCGGTCACTGACCAACAGACAAACCACAGAATAGAAAAACCGGAGATACTTAAAAAAACATCAGCAAACGGTTAGCACTTAACCGCAACGAAGATCCCACCAAGAAACCCTTAAGAGCGCGATCGGTCACTGACCGACAAAGGATAAGGTAACACAGCGGCCACGACAACTACACAAACACTTATATAAAAGTGAATTTTCTCGCAGCAAACAGATAAGCCCACCTAATAAGAGGAAACCAAAGCAGCATTTATTTAACCGCCAGCAGCTCATATAGAACTGCCACCAGCTTGATCTTGAAACTTAATCTAAACACTGGCATAGCGGCGTTTATTTAACCGCAATTATCTCACAAAAGTGATAACAAACAGATACACTTCAAGGTACTAATTTGTATACTTATATCACAGTGTGATAAAATTCGCACTAACATACCTCTACATCTGATATATAAATACCTAAGATAAGATCTCAATTGTATAGCTGAACTTGAAACAAAGTATCCTATATGAACTATACAGCAATTATTGTTTTATCCACTATAAAATTGTATTTACAAACATTCTGTTAGAAATTACAACTTGTAATAAACCTAAAACTGTAAGATTTCAACGATATTATTTTAATTTATTTTATTTTTTTATATATTATGTACATTTTTTTACATAGAGACACCGGTGTCATTTTTTAAACTTTGAAGGTATTGTAATAATTTTTGTTTACTGTACTTTTAGCATCACTATTATTGGGTAAATTTACCATAATCAAATAAAGGATCATATTTATTTCTTAAATAGTTTCGACATCCATTTTTTTCCAAAAGAGAATATAAAATTAGGACTCATCAAAACATTAACATGTGTTAAATTTGGTGTTATCACTCTCACGCTCTGTTATACTGGTCACTGGAATATGGCACCTTATAGCAAAGAACTCTGAGGATCTAAAAAAAAACATAATTTATGCTTACCTGATAAATTTATTTCTCTTGTAGTGTATCCAGTCCACGGGTCATCCATTACTTGTGGGATATTCTCCTTCCCAACAGGAAGTTGCAAGAGGATCACCCACAGCAGAGCTGCTATATAGCTCCTCCCCTCACTGCCATATCCAGTCATTCGACCGAAACAAGACGAGAAAGGAGAAACCATAGGGTGCAGTGGTGACTGTAGTTTAATTAAAATTTAGACCTGCCTTAAAAGGACAGGGCGGGCCGTGGACTGGATACACTACAAGAGAAATAAATTTATCAGGTAAGCATAAATTATGTTTTCTCTTGTTAAGTGTATCCAGTCCACGGATCATCCATTACTTGTGGGATACCAATACCAAAGCTAAAGTACACGGATGATGGGAGGGACAAGGCAGGAACTTAAACGGAAGGAACCACTGCCTGTAGAACCTTTCTCCCAAAAACAGCCTCCGAAGAAGCAAAAGTGTCAAATTTGTAAAATTTTGAAAAGGTGTGAAGCGAAGACCAAGTCGCAGCCTTGCAAATCTGTACAACAGAGGCCTCATTTTTAAAGGCCCAGGTGGAAGCCACAGCTCTAGTAGAATGAGCTGTAATCCTTTCAGGGGGCTGCTGTCCAGCAGTCTCATAGGCTAAGCGTATTATGCTCCGAAGCCAAAAGGAGACCTCTCCTCTGTCCAGAGTAAATGACAAACAGGGCAGATGTTTGACAAAAATCTTTAGTAGCCTGTAAGTAAAACTTCAAGGCACGGACTACGTCCAGATTATGCAAAAGACGTTCCTTCTTTGAAGAAGGATTAGGACACAATGATGGAACAACAATCTCTTGATTGATATTCCTGTTAGAAACCACCTAAGGTAAAAACCCAGGTTTGGTACGCAGAACTACCTTGTCTGAATGAAAAATCAGATAAGGAGAATCACAATGTAAGGCAGATAACTCAGAGACTCTTCGAGCCAAGGAAATAGCCATCAAAAACAGAACTTTCCAAGATAAAAGTTTAATATCAATGGAATGAAGGGGTTCAAACGGAACTCCCTGAAGAACTTTAAGAACCAAGTTTAAGCTCCACGGGGGAGCAACAGTTTTAAACACAGGCTTAATCCTAACCAAAGCCTGACAAAATGCCTGGACGTCTGGAACTTCTGCCAGACGCTTGTGCAAAAGAATAGACAGAGCAGAGATCTGCCCTTTTAAAGAACTAGCTGATAAGCCTTTGTCCAAACCCTCTTGGAGAAAGGACAATATCCTAGGAATCCTAACCTTACTCCATGAGTAACTCTTGGATTCACACCAATAAAGATATTTACGCCATATCTTATGGTAGATTTTCCTGGTGACAGGCTTCCGAGCCTGTATTAAGGTATCAATGACTGACTCGGAGAAGCCACGCCTTGATAGAATCAAGCATTCAATCTCCATGCAGTCAGTCTCAGAGAAATTAGATTTGGATGATTGAAAGGACCTTGTATTAGAAGGTCCTGCCTCAGAGGCAGAGTCCATGGTGGAAGAGATGACATGTCCACTAGGTCCTGCGTCGTCACGCAGGCGCTATCAGAATCACATATGCTCTCTCCTGTTTGATTTTGGCAATCAGTCGAGGGAGCAGAGGAAACGGTGGAAACACATAGGCCAGGTTGAAGAACCAAGGAGCTGCTAGAGCATCTATCAGCGTTGCTCCCGGGTCCCTGGACCTGGATCCGTAACAAGGAAGCTTGGCGTTCTGGCGAGACGCCATGAGATCCAGTTCTGGTTTGCCCCAACGATGGACCAGTTGAGCAAACACCTCCGGATGGAGTTCCCACTCCCCCGGACGAAAAGTCTGACGACTTACAAAATCCGCCTTTCAGTTCTCTACGCCTGGGATGTGGATCGCTGACAGGTGGCAAGAGTGAGACTCTGCCCAGCGAATTATCTTTGAGACTTCTAACATCGCTAGGGAACTCCTGATTCCCCCTTGATGGTTGATGTAAGCCACAGTCGTGATGTTGTCAGACTGAAATCTGATGAACCTCAGTGTTGCTAACTCAGGCCAAGCTAGAAGAGCATTGAATATTGCTCTTAACTCCAGAATATTTATTGGGAGAAGTTTCTCCTCCCGAGTCCACGATCCCAGAGCCTTCAGGGAGTTCCAGACTGCGCCCCAACCTAGAAGGCTGGCATCTGTTGTTACAATTGTCCAATCTGGCCTGCGAAAGGTCATACCTTGGACAGATGGACCCGAGAAAGCCACCAGAGAAGAGAATCTCTGGTCTCTTGATCCAGATTTAGTAGAGGGGACAAATCTGAGTAATCCCCATTCCACTGACTTAGCATGCATAATTGCAGCGGTCTCAGATGCAGGCGCGCAAATGGCACTATGTCCATTGCCGCTACCATTAAGCCAATTACTTCCATGCACTGAGCCACTGACGGGCGTGGAATGGAATGAAGGACACGGCAAGCATTTAGAAGTTTTGATAACCTGGACTCCGTCAGGTAAATTTTCATCTCTACAGAATCTATAAGAGTCCCTAGGAAGGAGACTCTTGTGAGTGGTGATAGAGAACTCTTTTCCACGTTCATTTTCCAACCATGCAACCTCAGAAATGCCAGAACTATCTCTGTATGAGACTTGGCAATTTGAAAGCTTGACGCCTGTATCAGGATGTCGTCTAGATACGGAGCCACCAATATGCCTCGCGGTCTTAGAACTGCCAGAAGTGAGCACAGAACCTTTGTAAAAATTATCGAGGCAGTGGCCAACCCGAAGGGAAGAGCTACAAATTGGTAATGCCTGTCTAGAAAGGCAAACCTTAGGAAACGGTGATGATCTTTGTGAATCAGTATGTGAAGGTAGGCATCCTTTAAGTCCACTGTGGTCATGTACTGACCCTCTTGGATCATGGGTAGGATGGTCCGAATAGTTTCCATTTTGAATGATGGAACTCTGAGGAATTTGTTTAAGATCTTTAGATCCAAGATTGGTCTGAAGGTTCCCTCTTTCTTGGGAACCACAAACAGATTTGAATAAAATCCCTGTCCCATCCGCGGAACTGGATGGATCACTCCCATTACTAGGAGGTCTTGCACACAGCTTAGGAATGCCTCTTTCTTTATCTGGTTTGCTGATAACCTTGAAAGATGAAATCTCTCTTGTGGAGGAGAATCTTTGAAGTCCAGAAGATATCCCTGAGATATGATCTCCAACGCCCAGGGATCCTGAACATCTCTTGCCCACGCCTGGGCGAAGAGAGAAAGTCTGCCCCCCACTAGATCCGTTTCCGGATAGGGGGCCGTTCCTTCATGCTGTCTTGGGGGCAGCAGCAGGCTTTCTGGCCTGCTTGCCCTTGTTCCAGGACTGGTTAGGTTTCCTGGCCCGTCTGGAATGAGCAACAGTTCCCTCTTGTTTTGAAGCGGAGGAAGTTGATGCTGCTCCTGTCTTGAAATTTCAAAAGGCACGAAAATTAGACTGTTTGGCCTTTGATTTGGCCCTGTCCTGAGGAAGGGTATGACCCTTGCCTCCACTAATGTCAGCAATAATTTCCTTCAAGCCGGGCCCGAATAAGGTCTGCCCCTTGAAAGTAATGTTGAGTAATTTAGACTTTGAAGTCACGTCAGCTGACCAGGATTTAAGCCATAGCGCCCCTACGCGCCTGGATGGCGAATCCGGAATTCTTAGCCGTTAGTTTAGTCAAATGAACAATGGCATCAGAAACAAATGAGTTAGCTAGCTTAAGCGTTCTAAGCTTGTCAATAATTTCATTCAATGGAGCTGTCTGGATGGCCTCTTCCAGGGCCTCAAACCAGAATGCCGCCGCAGCAGTGACAGGCGCAATGCATGCAAGGGGCTGTAAAATAAAACCTTGTTGAATAAACATTTTCTTAAGGTAACCCTCCAATTTTTTATCCATTGGATCTGAAAAAGCACAACTGTCCTCAACCGGGATAGTGGTACGCTTTGCTAAAGTAGAAACTGCTCCCTCCACCTTAGGGACCGTCTGCCATAAGTCCCGTGTAGTGGCGTCTATTGGAAACATTTTTCTAAATATAGGAGGTGGGGAAAAGGGCACACCGGGTCTATCCCACTCCTTGCTAATAATTTCTGTAAGCCTTTTAGGAATAGGAAAAACGTCAGTACACACCGGAACCGCATAGTATCTATCCAGCCTACACAATTTCTCTGGAATTGCAACTGTATTACAGTCATTCAGAGCAGCTAATACCTCCCCAAGCAATACACGGAGGTTCTCAAGCTTAAATTTAAAATTAGAAATCTCTGAATCAGGTTTCCCCGAGTCAGAGATGTTACCCACAGACTGAAGCTCTCCATCCTCATGTTCTGCATACTGTGACGCAGTATCAGACATGGCTCTAACAGCATTTGCACGCTCTGTATCTCTCCTAACCCCAGACCTATCGCGCTTGCCTCTTAATTCAGGCAATCTAGATAATACCTCTGACAGGGTATTATTCATGATTGCAGCCATGTCCTGCAAGGTAATCGCTATGGGCGTCCCTGATGTAATTGGCGCCATATTAGCGTGCGTCCCCTGAGCGGGAGGCGAAGGGTCTGACACGTGGGGAGAGTTAGTCGGCATAACTTCCCCCTCGACAGAACCCTCTGGTGATAATTCTTTTATAGATAAAGACTGATCTTTACTGTTTAAGGTGAAATCAATACATTTAGTACACATTCTCCTATGGGGCTTCACCATGGCTTTCAAACATAATTAACAAGTAGGTTCCTCTGTGTCAAACATGTTTAAACAGACTAGCAATGAGACTAGCAAGCTTGGAAAACACTTTAAAACAAGTTTACAAGCAATATAAAAAAACGTTACTGCGCCTTTAAGAAACACAAATTTTCCCAAATTTTGAAATAACAGTGAAAAAATGCAGTTACACTAACGAAATTTTTACAGTGTATGTAATAAGTTAGCAGAGCATTGCACCCACTTGCAAATGGATGATTAACCCCTTAATACCAAAAACGGAATAACAAATGACAAAACCTTTTTTAAACAGTGACAACAACTGCCACAGCTCTACTGTGGCTTTTTACCTCCCTCAATACGACCTTTGAAGCCTTTTGAGCCCTTCAGAGAAGTCCTGGATCATGCAGGAAGAAGCTGGATGTCTGTGTCTGTAATTTTTGCTGTGCAAAAAAACGCCAAAATAGGCCCCTCCCACTCATATTACAACAGTGGGAAGCCTCAGGGAACTGTTTCTAGGCAAAATTCAAGCCAGCCATGTGGAAAAAACTAGGCCCCAATAAGTTTTATCACCAAACATATGTAAAAAAACGATTAAACATGCCAGCAAACATTTTAAAATACCAGTCGCTATCACTGCATTTAAGGCTTTACTTACATTACTTCGGTATCAGCAGCATTTTCTAGCAAATTCCATCCCTAGAAAAAGATTTTAACTGCACATACCTTATTACAGGAAAACCTGCACGCTATTCCCCTTCTGAAGTTATCTCACTCCTCAGAATATGTGAGAACAGCAAAGGATCTTAGTTACTTCTGCTAGGATCATAGAAAACGCAGGCAGATTCTTCTTCTAAATACTGCCTGAGATAAACAGTACACTCCGGTACCATTTAAAAATAACAAACTTTTGATTGAAGAAATAAACTAAGTATAAAATTCCACAGTCCTCTTACGACCTCCATCTTAGTTGAGAGTTGCAAGAGAATGACTGGATATGGCAGTGAGGGGAGGAGCTATATAGCAGCTCTGCTGTGGGTGATCCTCTTGCAACTTCCTGTTGGGAAGGAGAATATCCCACAAGTAATGGATGATCCGTGGACTGGATACACTTAACAAGAGAAAAAAAAGTTGTTGCTCTACATAAAGATGGCCTAGGCTATAAGAAGATTGCCAAGACCTGAAACTGAGCTGCAGCATGGTGGCCAAGACCATACAGCAGTTTCACAGGACAGGTTTCGCTCAGAACAGGCCTTGCCATGGTCGACCAAAGAAGTTGAGTGCATGTGCTCAGCGTCATATCCAGAGTTCGACTTTGGGAAATAGATGTATGAGTGCTGCCAGCATTGCTGCAGACTTGCAGAGGTTGAAGGGGTGGGGGTCAGCCTGTCAGTGCTCAGCCCATACGCCGCACACTGCATCAAATTGCTCTGCATGGCTGTTGTCCCAGAAGATAATGCACAAGAAAGCCCGCAAACAGTTTGCTGAAGACAAGCAGACTAAGGACATGGATTACTGAAACCATGTCCTGTGGTCCAATGAGACCAGGATAAACTTATTTGGTTCAGATGGTGTCAAACATGTGTGTCGGCAACTAGGTGAGGAGTACAAAGACAAGTGTGTCTTGCCTTCAGTCAAGCATGGTGGTGGGAGTGTCATGGTCTGGGCCTGCATGAGTGCTGCCGGCACTGGGGAGGTACAGTTCATTGACGGAACCATGAATGCCAACATGTACTGTGACATACTGAAGCAGAGCATGATCCCCTCCCTTCGGAGACTGGGCCGCAGGGAAGTATTCCAACATGATAACGATCCCAAAAACACCTCCAAGACAACCACTGCCTTGCTAAAGAAGCTAAGGGTAAAGGTGAAGGATTGGCCAAGCATGTCTCCAGACCTAAACCCTATTGAGCATCTGTGGGGTCTCCTCAAACTAAAGGTTGGGAGCGCAAGGTCTCTAACATCCACCAGCTCTGTGATGTCATCATGGAGGAGTGGAAGAGGACTCCAGTGGCAACCTGTGAAGCTCTGGTGAACTCCATGCCCAAGAGGGTTAAGGCAGTGCTGGAAAATAATGGTGACCACACAAAATATTGACACTTTGGGCCCAATTTGGACCTTTCCAACGGTTTAGAAATTAATGGCTGTGTGTTGAGTTATTTTGAGGGGGCAGCAAATTTACACTGTTATACAGTCTGTGCACTCACTACATTGTAGCAAAGTGCAATTTCTTCAGTGATGTTACATGAAAAGATATAATAAAATACTTACAAAGATGTGAGGGGTGTACTCACTTTTGTGAGATACTGTACATACAGGAACTGACCCCCTGCTTATTAGATTCTTTGATCTAGCAAAGGAAGAAGGCAGCTTAAAGAAAAGAGTTTGTGGAGGCTACTATTGTCACGATCCCCTAGCCAAATAAAGACCCCACTATGTGCTCCAACTATAGGCCTATTCCACTTATTAATCTTGATGTTAAAATTTATTCTAAACTCCTGGCGAATCATATCTGTAAGCTGCTGCCTTGTTTAATTAACCCAGATCAGGTGGGATTTATCCATAACAGAGATCCGGACAATACTAGGCGTCTAATGAATGAAATTTGTGAATCCACAAGAATGAACAAGCCCTTCTCAGTTATCTCTTTAGATGCTGAAAAGGCTTTTGATCGAGTCCGATGGGCCCATCTCTGGGAAACTTTAGAGGCTTTTAAATTCCCTACTGTAATCCGTCTTGCTTTTTAAGCCCTATATTCCACACCAACAGCAAAAGTGAAGGGACTGGGTTTCCAATCACTACCACTCTCGATTTCAAATGGTAACAAATAGGGCTGCCCATTATCCCCCTCCTGTTTGCCCTGGCAGTTGAACCCCTTGCTGAGCAGATTACGTTCAGAGAAGGGATTAGAGGGAATTGTGCTATTCTGTAAAAACTCAAATTATGCTTACCTGATCATTTTCTTTTCTTCAGATGGAAAGAATCCACAGCTGCATTCATTAATTTTGGGAATTCAGAACCTGGGCACCAGGAGGAGGCAAAGACACCCAGCCAAAGGCTTAAATACTCCTCCCACTTCCCTCATCCCCCAGTCATTCTGCCAAGGAACAAGAAACAGTAGGTGCCAGAAAGTGTGGACTCTTTCCATCTGAAGAAAAGAAAATGGTTAGGTAAGCATAATTTAGGTTTTTCTTCATAAATGGAAAGAGTCCACTGCTGCATTCATTACTTTTGGGAAAACAATTCCCAAGCTATAGAGGAGACTGAATGCAAAAACGGGAGGGTGCCAGAGGCGGCCCATTCTGAGGGCACCAAGCCTGAAAACCCCTACCCAACAAAATCCTGCTTCGTCCGAAGACGAGAACAACTTTGAAAAAAAAAAAAGGCCCAAGGACACTGACCCAAAGATAGTCCAGAGCCTTCCTAGAGACTACAGGAACTACACTCGACTGAGTCAACAGCCTCCAAGAGACAACGTCGCCCAGCAGTCGGTCTCTAAACAATACACCCCTTACTAAAGAAAGGGAAAAAACTACTGTATTCTTTCACAAGAAGAAAAGGCACGGAGAAAACATTATTGTACTTGTAAAGTGAGGCTAATCCCCCTTAAGGGACTCAAGGCGCTGCTCATTTTGTCAACCTCGAAAAGAGGAAAGGCTGAGGAGACCTTGCCGAGGATCGAACTTGCAACCCTCGGTTTGCTACAGTGCAGAGTAGCCACAGTGCATTAGTATGCTGAGCTAGCTTCCAGCTAGCATAAGGAACTACAGAAGAAAACCCTAAAAAGAGCACAAACACAGAGCAAAAAAACAGAGAAACCGGAATAGGCTAACCGAGACCAAACCAGTCTCATAGAAACAAGGGGAGGCAATGCCCAGACCTCAGAAACAAAAACCACGGGATAAGGCCGGAAATCTGAAACAGAGAGGATCTTCCCCAACACAGTGCAACCGCACTCTAAAAGCAACTGAAGACGAAGGTCCCCCAAGTCGCAAAAAGGTAGCTCAGAATACCAAAATATTCAGAAACTAAACCTTGTGCAGCAAGCTCAGATAGGTCTGACGAACAACAACTGAAGCAAAAACACTGCACGCTGCAGTCATTTAAAAATGACTCTGAAACTTAAATACTTGCAGGGCAAGCAGAAGCAGCTGAAGATAGGATCCTTCAGATTGCTAAGTATCCACTAACCAGGGAATAACGTTGCAGGCTATCTAAGAGCCGCCAGTCCTTCCCATAAATCTTTAACATGGAGAAAGGAGAAACCTTAAGAGGCTTACCGTACCTCGAATGCTCCGAGGACGAATTTAGCAGAGCAACAGATCTCAGATCCTGCTCCAACACCGGACCAGCCCAAGCATCAGACATGTCTGATAGACAGGAGGGACAGAAAGACCCCAACAACAAGCCCCAAGGGAATGGAAAGAAAAAGGGGGAACTCACCCACCCCAACAGAGCTCGGGTGCCAACCCAATCTGCTCCTCCAAAATAAGGCACTCCCAAGGAGAACCCCCTGGGACCTGGAACAGAGAAAAGAGTAATACATCCGTAGGAAGACCTGTTGCAGCTCTCTTAGACAGTCTCTACGTAGAGAGATCAAATTCCAACAGGTGGAAACAGAGCCCACAGAGCAGCAGATGCTTACAGAAATAAGCCACCTGATCCAACCTCCTACACACAGAGCAGGACAAAGACCCTCCAGAGAGAGGAAACCCCAGCTCATAAGAAAGACAAACTATCCCCTCAAAAGGGAGTGGCACAGATAAGAACAGCGTACATGTTCACAAGACATGAAGCCATAATATGATCAAAACACGGACCGAATGAAAAATCATCCAGACACCACAGTTGACCCAACAGAGAAAAATCTCCCCATAGAGGAGTACACTCCGTCTGAAGAACAATTCAGGCCTTAAAGTTTTCAACCATTACCAGAAGATGGATATGAACTCTGGCCTTACTGCTAGCAAGCCCAAAGAGCTAGCCCCTATGTCACAACATAGGGTCCCTAAAAGAAAAAATGGATTGTCCCGAACCAGTCCACAGGATCATAAATCTCCAGACATCCAAGAAGGATCCAAGACAAGAACCCTGGACCCGGGTCCAGAATCGCCCTAGAACGAACGACACCCTCAGGGAAAACAAGATACCCCGTCTGAAGCAATCAGACCTCATAGGGGATGAGTACCGGGAAACCCAGAGAATGGGTACAGGACTCACTGGTAATTCCTAGCCCAAAGGAAAGAGAACACCCTTAGCCTGGAAGGTCAACACCCCCCCCCCACACAAGGTACTAGTCCATGACAAAGTCACACAATTTCTCTAGAGCCCAAAGGCCCCAAGGGCAACACTAAGGGAAATGAAAACGAGAATAGAGTCACCCGAAAGAGAGTATAAAGAAAGGCTAGTCTCCATAATCCTTTCATATTAACGTTCCAGAGGACCACACCCAATGGAGAAGCATCCTGAACCCAGGCAGAAAAACATCCCCTAAGCAAAAAGCTTGGAAAAAGAGACAACACCTCCTATCGCCCCTGATATGGAGACGACTAACTCCCAAATGAAGATAGAGCTTCACGGTCTATCCTTCTTAATTAAGCGGTCAAAGCCGCCAGAAACACCGGACGAAGTCCAAAAAGTCTTGACCCAAAAGGAAGAAAACCTCTAAAAGGAACAAGTCCTAAAAAGACACTTCCAAAGAGACCATGAAAGGCAAAACTGTAGGAACAGCGGTATGAAGGACCTAAATCCTCCAGGCCTCCAACCCACAAGGGGAAGGAACACTATAGTTCCCCAAAAAAAAAATCGGAAACGACTGAGTATGTTGCCGCAGATCTTAATGGAGTCCCGGCCCACTAGATTGAAAGGCGAATGAAGACTGAACCAATCCCCCATGTCCCTAAGCAACCACGGGTCCGCAAGTCCCCTCAGGATGCTAGTTGAAGCTTGTAAGATAAAACAAGGAAACAACACAAAGCATATTGTGATCACTAGGCGCCCTAACCGGACCAACCAGACAAAAAAGGTGCCACGTGTCTGAACTAGGCCTCAAAGACAGAAGGATTTGTACCCAGTCAGGACCAGCCTAAAACCAAGGGCCCCAGCATTGTCAAGACCACATAGAGAGTCTCCCCCGATGATGGAGGGATAAAGAACAGTCAGACATTTGTAAACAATGCAACCAAAAAATCGTGAGTATCAATTCCAGAAAAGAAAGTTCCCGAAGGAAACATCACCCACAACATGAGCTTTAGAACAAATAAAAATCATCCTCACCGGGTGAAAATAAAAGAAGGCAACCCATAGGTTATCATCCAGGAAGAAGGGACAGACCTGCAGGACCAGCCCAACAGGGGTCCGAGACTTCCAAGCTCATAACTGGAAAAGGATAAATAAATAACAAAGACTATAAGAAGATGTCTGCATCCCCTTATGCCTATGTATGCAAGCCAGTTGAAGAGTAAGTCTGAGAATCCCCAGACCCATTAAGAGTAGGATCCTCAGTGGGATGAGTCCTGCCCAAAACCTAAAAATATGAAAAGGAAATTTATGCTTACCTGATAAATTGATTTCTTCTACGATACGACGAGTCCACGGATTTCATCCTTGTGGGATATTATCCTCCTGCTAACAGGAAGTGGCAAAGAGCACCACAGAAGAGCTGTATATATAGCTCCTCCCTTCCCTCCACCCCCAGTGATTCGACCGAAGGTTTTAGGAAGAGAAAGGAAAAGCTAAAAGGTGCAAAGGTGATTGAAGTTGGAAAAAATAAAATATAATCTGTCTTAAAAATGACAGGGAGCGCCGTTGAGTCGTCGTATCGTAGAAGAAATAAATTTATCAGGTAAGCATTAATTTCCTTTTCTTCTACAAGATACGAGGAGTCCACAGAGTTCATCCTTACTTGTGGGATACAATACCAAAGCTACAGGACACGGATGAAAGGGAGGGACAAGACAGAGACCTAAATGGAAGGCACCGCTGCTTGAAGAACTTTTCTCCCAAAAACAGCCTCAGAAGAAGCAAAAGTATCAAATTTGTAAAATTTGGATAAAGTATGAAGGACGACCAAGTCGCAGCCTTACAAATCTGTTCAACAGAAGCATTGTTTTTAAAAGCCCATGTGGAAGCCACAGCCCTAGTAGAATGAGCCGTAATTCTTTCAGGAGGCTGCTGTCCAGCAGTCTCATATCCCAGGCGGATGATACTTCTCAGCCAAAAAGAAAGAGCGGTAGCCATAGCTTTCTGACCCCTACGCTTTCCAGAATAAACAATGAATGAAGAAGATGATTGACGGAAATCCTTAGTCGCCTGTAAGTAAAACTTCAAGGCACGGACCACGTCCAGGTAATGTAACAGACGCTCCTTCTTAGAAGAAGGATTAGGACACAAGGAAGGAACAACAATTTCCTGATAAATATTCTTATTTGAAACAACCTTAGGAAGAAATCCAGGTTTGGTACATAAAACCACCTTATCAGAATGAAAAATAAGATAAGGCGAATCACATTGTAATGCTAAAGCTCAGAAACTCTTCGAGCAGAAGCAATAGCAACTAAAAACAGAACTTTCCAAGATAACAATTTAATATCTATGGAATGCATGGGTTCAAACGGAACCCCTTTAAGAACTCGAAGACCTAAATTCAAGCTTA
Source organism: Bombina bombina (assembly GCF_027579735.1). NCBI lineage: Eukaryota > Metazoa > Chordata > Amphibia > Anura > Bombinatoridae > Bombina > Bombina bombina. Next base: position 1,251,633,041 of record NC_069499.1, read on the forward strand.
ATTCTAGTTAGAGCCTGACAAAAAGGTTGAACATCTGGCGCATCTGCCAAACGTTTGTGAAGCAAAATTGACAAAGCAGATATTTGCCCCTTTAAGGAACTTGCTGATAACCCTTTCTCCAATCCTTCTTGGAGAAAAGACAGAATCCTGGGAATCCTAACTTTACTCCATGAGTAACCCTTGGATTCACACCAATAAAGATATTTACGCCATATCTTATGATATATTTTTCTAGTGACAGGCTTTCGAGCCTGTATCAAAGTATCAATGACCGAATCAGAGAATCCTCTCTTAGATAAAATCAAGCTTTCAATCTCCAAGCAGTCAGCTGCAGAGAAATTAGATTTGGATGTTGGAAAGGACCTTAAATGAGAAGGTCCTGTCTCAAAGGAAGTTTCCACAGTGTAAGAGAGGACATGTCCACTAAATCCGCATACCAAGTCCTGCGTGGCCACCCAGGCGCTATCAGGATTACTGAAGCTTTCTCCTGTTTGATTCGAGCAATAACGCATGGAAGGAGAGGAAACTGTGGAAACACATAAGGTAGGCTGAATGACCAAGGTATAAAAATATTAGAAATTTAATAATATTATAATTGAAATTGTGCAATCTTTTGTTTTCACAGTTTTTTGTTTCTCACAAGTTATGTTTTCTAACAAAATATTTGATACCTAGGTAGAAACAATTTGATAATAAATAAAAAACAATGGTTGAAATACTAAGGTAGGCTCAGGAGCGTGCAGGTGTCTTGAGTACTATTTGCACTGTTACTGTTTACAAATATACTAAACAACAAATTGTAGCTATACAAATAGTACTCAAGACACCTGCACGCTCCTGAGCCTACCTTAGTATTTCAACCAGGGAGATAAACATAAAAAGCTTTCTACACATTGATTGGTTAGATGAGAGTACACGCTCTTGTGTCCCTAAATGGTAAAAGAGACCAGGAATATAAATACCTTCACTTCCAGAGGCTTTAAATAGCCTTGAATCACCACATCTGGTATCTTGAAAAAGGCTGTCCAGCCGAAACGCATTGATACCAGAGCACCCCTGCACAGGATTTGAGAGACACGAGAAGAACACTCCTTATAACTTATCTAAGAAATGGGAATATCAGTTATACCCATTTGAAAATATAAGTATCCACCCAGCGGCGTATATTTAACCGCATTGATTATCAACAGCCACATCGGTAACTAGAAGTAACTTTCTTCTTATCTTCAAAGCTACACTGCAGCACCCTGATCGGTCACTGACCGACATCTAAAAACCTCGGAACAGCAGACCGGAGAGGCATAAAGAATCAACACCAGACGGTTATCCCATAACCACAACATCGTGATCGGTCACTGACCGACAAACAAGACACAGATTAGAAAACCGGAGCAGCTTAAGAATCACCATCAAACGGTTAGAACATAACCGCACCAAAGATCATACCAGGAAACCCTAAGGAGCTCGATCGGTCACTGACCGACAAAGAAAAAGGCAACAGAGCGGCCACGGGAACCACACAAGCACTCACATACAAGTGAAACCCGAATATTTTCCCAGCAAACAGATAGCTCACCAAAAAATAGGACACAAAGCGGCATTTATTTAACCGCCAGCGGCTCATATAAGATAACCGCCTGCTTGTTTTGAAACCATAAAAAGAAATTCCAAAACAAAGAAAGAAAAATCATTGGCATTGCGGCGTTTATTTAACCGCATTTTCCTCATATAAGTGGTATCAAGCAGATACACTTCAAGGCACTGATTTGTACACATATATTACAGTGTGATAATAATCGCACAAACCGTGCTTCACCATATGATATATTGAAGCCTAAGATAAGACCAGAAATTGCAAATCTGAACTAGATACAAAGTATCCTATATGAACTATACTTGAACTATTGTTTTTTATTTATTATCAAATTGTTTCTACCTAGGTATCACATATTTTGTTAGAAAACATAACTTGTGAGAAACAAAAAACTGTGAAAACAAAAGATTGCACGATTTCAATTATAATATTATTAAATTTCTAATATTTTTATACATATTTTTATACATATTTTTATACATATTTTTATACATATAGACACCGGTGTCATTTTTAATTTTAAAGGAATTTGTATAATCTCTGTTTAATGTGTATTTTTAGCATCACCTATATTGGGTAAACTTACCAATTTAAATAAAGGAACGTATTTATTACTTAACAAGTTTTGACATCCATTTATCCAAAAGTGAATATAAAACTAGGACTTATTAAATCATTCTATGCACACAATATATTTATATTATACCGACTCTATTAAATTTCAAATATATTTACAGTAAGAACCACAGGGAATAGCATCTTGGTTTTGCGCCACCTACCACAACTATCTGTAATTCTTTAAACTTTGGGATAAAGTTTACTTCAGGTGTGCCCGATTCCCTACCAGCTAGACGGTCTAACCCCACCAAATAACTGAATGACCAAGGCACTGCCAGGGCATCTATCAGTTCGGCCTGGGGATCCCTCGACCTGGATCCGTAACGTGGAAGCTTGGCATTCTGACTAGATGCCATCAGATCTAGTTCCGGTCTGCCCCATTGGCGAATCAATGATGCAAACACCTCCGGGTGGAGTTCCCACTCCCCCGGATGAAAAGTCTGACGACTTAGAAAATCCGCTTCCCAGTTTTCTACTCCTGGGATGTAGATTGCAGACAGATAACAAGACTTGGCCTTCGCCCATCGGATTATCTTGGATACTTCTATCATCGCTAAGGAACTCCTCATTCCCCATTCTTAGAAACTGATGATGATATTTTTTGATAGGGATGTGAAGGTAAGCATCCTTTAAGTCCACGGTAGTCATATATTGACCCTCCTGGATCATTGGTAAAATTGTTCGTATAGTCTCCATCTTGAACGATGGGACTCTGAGAAACTTGTTTAAACACTTGATCTAAAATGGGTCTGAAAGTTCCCTCTTTTTTTGGAAATCACGAAAAGATTTGAGTAAAACCCCTGCCCCTGTTCTAGTTTTGGAACGGGACAAATTACTCCCATGGAAGAGAGGTCTTTTATACAGCGTAAGAACGCCTCTCTTTATCTGGTCTACAGACAATCGTGAAAGATTAAATCCCCCTCTTGGGAGAAAATCCTTGAATTCCAGTTGATATCCATGGGTCACGATTTCCAGCATCCAGGGGTTCTGAACATCTCTTGCCCAAGCCTGAGCAAAGAAGGAATGTCTGCCGCCTACTAGATCCAGTCCCAGATCGGGGGCCGCCCCTTCATGCTGTCTTTGTAGCAGCAGCGGGCTTCTTGGATTGTTTACCTTTATTCCAAGCCTGGTTGGGTCTCCAGACTGACTTAGATTGAGCAAAATTCCCTTCCTGCTTTGTGGAGGAAGAGGAAGCAGAGGGTCCTCCTTTAAAGTTTCCTAAGGAACGAAAATTATTTTGTTTACCCCTCATCTTAACAGACTTATCCTGAGGTAGAGCATGGCCTACACCTCCAGTAATGTCAGAAATAATGTCCTTCAATTCAGGCCCGAATAGGGTCTTACCTTTAAAAGGAATAGCTAAAAGTTTAGATTTTGATGACACATCAGCAGACCAAGATTTGAGCCATAACACCCTACGCGCTAGAATGGCAAATCCTGCATTTTTCGCCGCTAATTTAGCAATTTGAAAAGCGGCATCAGTAATAAAAGAATTAGCTAGCTTGAGAGCCTTAATTCTATCCAAAATGTCATCTAATGGAGTCTCAACCTTTAGGGACTCTTCTAGAGCATCAAACCAAAAAGCTGCTGCAGTAGTTACTGGAACAATGCAAGCCGTAGGATGTAAAAGAAAACCCTGATGAATAAATAATTTCTTTAGGAGACCCTCTAACTTTTTATCCATAGGGTCTTTGAAAGCACAACTGTCCTCAATAGGTATAGTTGTACGCATAGCCAGGGTAGATATAGCTCCCTCCACCTTAGGGATCGTTTGCCACGAGTCTCGAATGGTGTCTGATATGGGAAACATTTTCTGAAAATTAGGAGGGGGAGAGAACGGAATACCTGGTCTATCCCATTCCTTTTTTACAATTTCCGAAATTCTTTTAGGAACCGGAAAAACATCAGTGTAAGTAGGCACCTCTAGATATTTGTCCATCTTACACAATTTCTCTGGTGGTATCACAATAGAGTCACAATCATCCAGAGTTGCTAAAACCTCCCGAAGTAACAGGCGGAGGTGTTCAAGCTTAAATTTAAAGGACATCACGTCCGAATCTATCTGAGGTAACATATTTCCTGAGTCTGAAAGTTCTCCCTCAGACAGCAATTCGATGACCCCCAACTCAGAGCACTGTGAGGGTACATCGGAAATAGCCAATAAAGCATCCGAGGATTCAGTATTCACATTAATACCTGACCTACTGCGTTTACCCTGTAACACTGGTAATTTAGATAATACCTCTGTAAGGGTAGTTGACATAACTGCAGCCATCTCCTGCAGCCTAAAAGAATTAGACATACTAGAAGTACTTGGCGTCGATTGTGTGGGCGTTAAAGGATGTGACACTTGGGGAGAATTGGATGGCATATCCTGGTTCTCTTCAGATTGAGAATCATCCTTAGGCACAATTTCTTTACTTAAAATATGCTTTTTACAATGTAAGGCCCTTTCAGTACAAGAGGTACACAATGGCTTCTAAACTAGACTAGTAATAACCACAATAGTCGTTAAACACTTTATTTATTGATTTAAACAATTTTTCGAAAAATGTGTACTGCGCCTTTAAGAAATAAAAAGCGCACACATTTTCCAAAACTGCTTCAAAACATTAATTTACCCTTTAAAATTAACTACACCTAATCAATGGCTCCAAAAATTATTGCACCCCAAGAGTAAGGGGAGAAATTAACCTCTAAAAAGGTATTTATAGTCACAAATATGTTAGATTTGACAAAAATAACCCCTGCACCTAGCCACAGCCTGCCCCCAGGGTGCTGCAAAATTACTCTACAACGATCCGGTTAACAGAACACCAGTCTAGGCTCAACCAGAGCTAATGCCTGCTGCCTTCTCAGCCAGAGTAAAGTGCGCGTCTGAGCGCGCAAAAATAAGCCCCGCCCATCACATCCGATGATCGTATAGGCCTGAACAACCGCATGGTGAAGCGGTTTAGAGTATAAGCCATGTGGATTTATTTAGCCCCTAAGTACACTCAAAAAATGTGGCCCAACTGTTTATTAAAGGGACATTATACACTCATTTTTTCTTTGCATATATATGTTTTGTAGATGATCTATTTATATAGCCCATAAAGTTTGATTTTTCAAAAAAATTATAGTTTTGCTTATTTTTAAATAACATTGCTCTGATTTTCAGACTCCTAACCAAGCCCCAAAGTTTGATGTGAATACCATCAGCTACCTTCTCCAGCTTGCTCCTGTTTGTGTAAAGGGTCTTTTCATATGCAAAAGAAGGGGAGGGGGGGATGTCTTATTTCTCACTTGCAGTGGGCTTTCCAACTAACTTTTCAACATAGCTAAACTGAGGGTTTCTAAGTAAGTTTTTAAACAGTTTTATACTGGATTTTTATATCAGTATCTGTGCATCTTATTCTTTATAGTAGTGTCTATTACATGCAGTTTTATGAAAATGAGTGTATACTGTCCCTTTAACAATAAAAACCGTTAAGCATATTCCTGTCTCTCCCAGTGTCTCTTTATAATGCTGTTAAGTCCATTATAATGCTTGGCCCAATATGTCAATAAAATAAACTAAGCACAGGTTTCTCAGTAATACCCTTTGTTTTAAAGGTCTAATGCTTACCCCTTCCCTTGCAGGGAAATAAATGTCAGCCAGTTCTGATATACCAAGTCTCCTCAGAAATAAAGGGCTGCACATACCTCAATGCTGCTTGTAGCATGAAACCGTTCTCCACACTGAAGAAGTATCTTGTATTACCTTCAGAGGCTTTGTGGAAACCAACATGGATCTTAGTTACATCTGCTAAGATCATCAACCTCAGGGCAGAAATCTTCTTCCATATCCCCCTGAGGAAAATAGCACACACCGGTACCATTTAAAATAAAAAACTTCTTGATTGAAGAAACTAAAACTAACACCTCACTTTACCTCTTCCTAGTATAACACAGGCAAAGAGAATGACTGGGGGTGGAGGGAAGGGAGGAGCTATATATACAGCTCTGCTGTTGTGCTCTTTGCCACTTCCTGTTAGCAGAAGGATAATATCCCACAAGTAAGGATGAAATCCGTGGACTCGTCATATCTTGTAGAAGAAAGAAAGAAAGGATATTCTTAAAGCTTGGACAGCAGATGCAGCAAAAGTCCATTTACGGCTAGCCACTGCACATTTATGTCTGAACATGGAACTTGATTATTCAGCAATCAATTATGTAGGAATTTCAGGATATGTAAAGCCACAGATTAAAAAAAAAAATTGAAATGCAACTCCTAGAGTGCTGGATTCTATAGTTAAGTGAACCCATTTGATGTGCAAATTAAAGACAAAAACTTCATGTTTACAGTCCAAACATCAAGAAAATAGAGTTATTTTAAATGTACCCTTCATCTGGCCCATTATATCATAGGTATAATGGAGGAAAACTTTGTTATGAGACTCATTCAAGCAGGAACTGATCAGTTTTGAAGTGATTAAATATCTCACTAGCATATGGAATTAGGCATAATGCTCAAGACTCATCACTGGCAGAAACATTTTACAAATGCACATAAATCTTCTGCCTCTTCTTTAATGCTTGAAGTAAAAGTATAAGATTCTGTTTTGATGGTATCTTACAACCCGTTTATTTGAAAAAACGTACACCTTCTGAGATTACCATCATGTTGGAGATGGTGTGGGAAAGCTGGAACAATGTCCTATATAGGGTGGCAATGATGTAAGATCAAACCTTTTTGGAAAAGCTTGGCAAGGTTATATCAGAATCTGCAGGGGTCAAATTTAAGCTTACTCCAATAATAGCTCTGCTAAATGACAAACCAGATTCCCATTACAAAATCAGACTGAGCCTTTTACAGATTGGCCTTAATACTACTTGTTCACTTATTGCCAGACATGGGAAAAAGGAGCAAATTCCCACGCTTGTTTATCAGAATTAACAACATGTTTTCTTAACATGAATACAGGTTTTTTTAAGGCAAAATAAAATTGCAATATTTAATGATGTAAAATTATATTGTGATTAAAAATACAATCATCAGATAAATAAAATTATGCACAATATCAGTGACAGAAAAATTATGTTCACAATTGGTATTACGGATTGGCATGCAAAATAGACACAAGTAAAAAAATCTTTTTTGCACAAAGAATAGCAAAATTAATAACACTAACATTAGAAGTCATTGGAGATCCTTTTCCTAAAAAAAAAAACAAAAAAACATCTTCCTTTTGTAGCAGAATAGAATATTTAACTTTAGACAACCAAAAGGAAATTTTACGCCAAAACAAAATTATTTTGGGACAATTCCAAATACAATGGTTTAAATTATCCCGAGGAAAACAACATCAGTATTCTCAGTGATTCACAGTGGTAATTATGCAACAGTAAAACAATAGAATAACTCAGTGAAACAAAATTGGTTAGCAGCTTCTGCCACAGAGAGGCTATAGTGTATGTACAATTGTATGCAAAAGTTTAGGCACCCCTGACAGTTTCCATGATTTTCATTTATAAATAATTGGGTGTTTGGATCAGCAATTTTCATTTTTATCTATCAAATAACTGAAGGACACAGTAATATTTCAGTAGTGAAATGAGGATTATTGGATTAACAGAAAATGTGCAATATGCATCAAAACGAAATTATACAGGTGCATACATTTGGGCACCCCAACAGAAATATTGCATCAATATTTAGTAGAGCCTCCTTTAGCAGAACTAACTGCCTCTAGACACTTCCTATAGCCTGTAATGAGTGTCTGGATTCTGGATAAAGGAATTTTGGACCATTACTTCTTGTAAAACATCTACAGTTCAGTTAGGTTTGATGGTTGCCGATCAAGGACAGCCCGCTTCAAATCACCCCACAGATTTTCAATGATATTCAGGTCTGGGGACTGGGATGGCCATTCCAGAACATTGTACTTGTTCCTCTGCATAAATGCCAGAGTAGGTTTTGAGCAGTTTTTTGGGTTGTTGAAATATCCAGACCCAGTGTAACTTTGTGACTGATTCCTCAACATTATTCTCAAGTATCTGCTGATATTGAGTGGAATCCATGCGACCCTCAACTTTAACAAGATTCCCAGTACCGGCACTGGCCACACAGACCCACAGCATGATGGAACATCCACCAAATTCTACTGTAGGTAACAAGTGTTTGTCTTGGAACGCTGTGTTCTTTTGCCGCCATGCATAACGCCCCTTGTCATGACCAAATAACTCAATCTTTGTTTCATCAGTCCACAGCACCTTCTTTCAAAATGAAGCTGGCTTGTCCAAATGTGCGTTTGCATACCTGAAGCAACTCTACGTGTGTGCAGAAAAGGCTTCTTCTGCATCACTCTCCCATACAGCTTCTCCTTGTGCAAAGTGCGCTGAATTGCTGAACGATGCACAGTGACACCATCTGCAGCAAGATGATGTTGTAGGTCTTTGGAGGTGGTCTGTGTGCTGTTTTTGACCGTTCTTACCATCCTTTCCCTTTCCGATATTTTACTTGGCCTGCCACTATGTTCCTTAGAGTGGACACAGACAGCATAAATCTCTGCGATAGCTTTTTGTAGCCTTCCCTAAACCATAATGTTGAACAATCTTTGTTTTCAGGTCATTTAAGAGTTGTTTTGAGGCCCCCATATTGCCACTCTTCAGAGGAGAGTCAAAGAGAACAACAACAACTTGCAATTGGCCACCTTAAATACCTTTTCTCATGATTGGATGCACCAGTCTATGAAGTTCAAGGCTTAATGGGATCACCAAACCAATTGTGTGTTCCAATTAATCAGTGCTAGGTAGTTACAGGTATTCAGATCAACAAAATGACAAGGGTGCACACATGTATGTATGTATGTATGTATGTATGTATGTATGTATATATATATATATACATATATATATACACACAAATATATACACATGTATATATATATATATATATATATATATATATACACATACATATTTATATATATATATATATATATATATATATATACATACATATACATATACAAACACACACACACACATATATATATATATATATATATATACACATACACACACACACATTATATATATATATATATATATATATATATATATATATATATATATATATATATACACATACACACACACACATACATAAACACACACATAGCCATAGAACAAGCTATTATGTTATTGTTCGTTCCCAGGTTGAGCACTTCTCTCTTTTTATTTATGCAAATTATGACACTTAGGGAAGTCTCCCTAAGTGTGATGCGGGAATCCAGACGTGGTCCCATTGCTCCGTGTGCCTAGAGGGATATGGCTGCACTTCACTGACGAGGCCCACAATAGGCCGAAACGTATGTGCTGGGGTTTTGCCGTTTCTCTCGTTCAGAGAGGGATTGCCTGGTATTTCGGGGCTGGACTGTACTGTGAAGTCAGGATCAGACTGATATGCTTCAGGAAAGTTCTTCTCTGTGGAAGACACATGTTGAGCAAAACGAGGCTGCTTCTTGGGTGGTAACTAGCCAAAGAACAAGCTATTATGCTATTGTTCGTTCCCAGGTTGAGCACTTCTCTCTTTTTATTTTGTTTATAGGAAAGTGTCTGGGAGCTGCAAGAACGCCACCGGCCTTCACGCTGCGCCGCCCGAGCCAAACCCGGAAGTGGGTCTCATAACGTCACCTCTCAAATGCCGGCGGCAGAAAAACCCCCCTGTGTGTCAGGACAAAGTGATTTAGACTTAGTGCGCAAGTGTAATACCAATATATAGTAGTGTGGTAAGACATATGTGCTTGAATTTAATGTGACAAGTAGTGTATATTTAATAGCGTGTAAAGGTAATATACTGTAAATCATTATATGGAAGAGTGTTGCATAATAAAATATAGCATAATAAAAATTATAGGGGGGGCAGGGTACTGGCTGGAAATAAGGAGGTATAAAACTCCAAAATAGCGGCATAGTGGGGGAATGATGGCCATGTTAAGAGAATATACAATACATATAAGTAGATGGCCATATACATCAAAGTGAGTACCATTGTAGGACATGTAAATTAATATGAGCATGGACAAAATGGACAATATGGTGCTATATATGCCGCCCGCTACTGCAGCAGAAGGCATGACTATATGTGAAGAGGTCATAATGATATAAGGGTCTGTATTCAGCTACAGAAGAATACATGGACCTATATACTAAGGGATATATGTGTTGGAAGAATAGTGCCATGGAGTATACATATATAAAGTATATTAAGTCCTCATGGTTTTTTATGGGAAGGCTTGTAATGAAGTACTCCAAGTGGAATTAGAGGTAACTATGCCAATCCAGGTGGGTGTTTAGTCCCCTAGGTATAAGTGTTCCTAATTCAAAAGTCCTTCTTGCTTCCAGTTGAAGAAGGCATTTGCCTTGATCGCCTCCCCTAGGCATCAGGGGAACGTGGTCTATTAGTGTGTACTTAAGATCTTTGACCGTGTGGCCTGCTTGTAAGAAGTGCAGTGCCACTGGTTGGTCTGTAGTACCCTTATCGATGGCCACTCTTATAGATGATCTATGATTGGCCATCCTAATGCGGAGGTCGTCTGTGGTCTTTCCCACGTAGAATAATCCGCACAGTGGAGTAAGTATACCATGTGGGTGGTAGTGCAGGTCATACAATCTTTATGATATTTTCTTCTACTGTGCAGATGCGTGAAATAAGGGCCAGCTATGAGGCCATTACAGGTGGTACACAGCCTGTACATCTAAAACAAACCAGGTTTTTCTGTTTTTAACCAGGTTGTTTTCTCATAACAGTGGGCAGGGTCTGTATGTACCATCCGATCACGGAGAGATTTCCCCCTTCTGTAACCCACTCTCGTTGGTGGAGAGTCCTGGAATGGCAGAGAAGGGTCTGAAGTAATAATCTGCCAGTTCTTTCTGAGGCTGTCTGCTAAGCCCTGTTTATCATGCGTATAAGTGGTAGAGAATGTAAGTCTAAACTGTTGTAGTGTTTCTTTATTCTCCGATGTAGTGGTCCATAGGTTCTGTTTCACCTGGGCAAGTGTTTTTCCTGGATATCCTCTTTCCAAAAATCTGTAGGTCATTTCATCTAGTTGTTGATTAAGATTTTGCTCTTCCGTATTGTTCCTAATCACCCTCTTGTATTGCGAATTGGGTAAAGCCCTTTTTAATGCCGGAGGATGGCAACTTGTATAGTGCAAGAGAAGGATAGAGAATTTCTGTCTGTCGTTTTTCTGAACAACGTTGACTGTAATCCATCAGGTCCCTTGTATAGTCGAAGATCCAGAAAGTCGATTGAGGAGAGATTATAATTCATCTTGAGTTGTATGACTGGGGATACTGTGTTAAGTTTTTCAAACCATAATAGTAGTTCCTTTTCTGTGCCATGCCAGATCAATTTCAGGTCATCTATATAATGCTTGAACAGTAAAATTCTCGTGTCATTGAAAAGGTCTGTGTCTTGCATCTCAAAACTGCGCCATCAATAAGTTGGCGTAGCATGGGGCCACATTGGACCCCATCGCCGTCCCAGAGCGCTAAAAGTAGAGCTGTTTTTCAAATTTAAAATAATTTGTGGTCAAACTGAATTCTAGTAGTGTTAAAAGTACATAGGGATATCTCTGTAGTTGTTTTTAAATTGCTCTGAGTCCCTGCTGGTGGCAGTGTAAAGACTCGTAAAGTCCAGTGTGACCAAAATGTCATCTGCCCTCTGTGGTTCCATGGTCTTCAGTATGTTGAGAAGCATGTTAGAATCTAGTAAAAATGAGTCCATGCGTCTAACCAATGGTTGTAGGTGCATGTCCACAAACCTGGCTAGCGGTTGGTGGAGGAACTGTATGGCTGACACTATCGGTCTACCTGGGGGCCGGTGCAGTCTCTTATGTATTTTAGGTACAGTATAGAAGACCAGGAGTCTAAGATGTGTTGTTGTGAGAAATCCCAGTTCCTGTATTGTAATGTACCCTGCTTGGAAAGTCTGTTCCAGATAGTTGTCAATCTTGGCTTTAAAGACCCCGGTCAGATTCCTAGGTAGTTTGCGATAGGTCTCGGGGTCCTTTAGTTGATGTAGGGCCTCCTCTCTATAGTCCTTCTAGTTCTGAAGGACTATGGCCCCTCCTTTATCGGCTTCCCTTATGATTATTGTAGGATCTTGTGCCAATGTGGTGATAGCCTGGCGCTCCTCTTTGGTGCAGTTGTTGAACCCCTGGGTGTTCTGTTGCTTGATTTTGCTTTCCATATAATTTTGTGTGAGTCTGTGGTAGGTGCGGATACTGGCATTGTTGCTCTGTGGATCAAAGGTCGACTGTTACTTAAGCTTATGAGAGCTTTGGATTGATTCCTCTGATTTCCCAAAATATTCCTTCAGTTTGAGTTGTCTTTGGAATTTTTGGAGATCGATATAGAGTCCAAAGGCATCAGAGCTACATGTGGGTATATATGTCAGACCTTTGTTTAGTACCCCATTTTCAATAGGTGTCAGTATCCTGTCACTAAGGTTGACTACAATATTCAGTTCCGGACATTCGGTGGCCTTGGAGGTTTTGCGCTTTGTACTCGCTCCTTCTGGGATGGGGTCTTTGCCTCCCCCGTTTTTTGAGCAGGTGGTGACCCCTGTACTTAGAGTTAGTTCTGTACTCAACGGCAAATTGGGGGGTTCCCCCTCTGAGCAAGAGCCCGAGGAATCCACTGTATGCAAATTAACTGGTTTCCTATACCGTCTTCTAAAGCGGGCTGGGTACTCTTCTTGGCGATCCTGTTGTGACAACTGCCAGATGTATATGTGTCTATCCCTGTAGTCATGTGCAGTGTTCCCTCTAAGGCCAGTTTTGTGTGCGGCCCAGCAGTGAAACAGTTAATTAGGTAACCACACCCTGCAATTAGCAAACACTGCACAATGCAGATGGTAAGGTATGGTTCTCTTGTTAACTGTTTCACTGCTGGGCTGCACACAAAACTGGCCTTAGAGGGAACACTGGTCATGTGTTACTGTTTCAAGTTTGTTTTTGTTTTCTTGAATTGCATTAATTCAACCTCATATTGATGTTGGAGTTATAAACTTATCCATCCAATTCTCTTGTTGATCTTGTTGTATGGTTGCAAGATTCAATGCCTCATACTGTGCGATTTCTGTTTGTACCTGTTGGAGTTGTACATTTACTTCCTGAATTACTAGTAGGATAAGATCCAATGAGCACTTATTAAGTATGATACACTACCTATCACAAAAGGCTGCGTTACAGCGTCCTATTGTGGGGGTGTTTCTTATCCGGAAGCCACGGGGTATATACATGTATCTTTTCCTGTGATAAATAAGTGCCATGAAGTTCCAGGTCTTTCTTAAGCTTTTTCAGCTTTAGGAGGTGATTGTAGACGTACAACGTTTTTTTAGATGATGGTGCAATTGTCAGTTCATCAAACAAAATGGTTGCTGTATCCTCCTCTGTAAAGTGGAATGTCTTTGCCCTTGTTATTGTATCCATAGTAAGGGTGGCAGCTGTTAAAGCAACATCAGTGGATTTCACTACCATTTTAGAAATGGTTATTTCAGATAAAAAGTTTATCACATATTTAAGGTTAATGATTAAAAATAGGATAAGCGATTAAGGCATTTAAGTACACTTACTCACTAATCTTCTGAAGCACCTCACAGGGGGACTGCCAGGTAATTCTCTCCAGGTTCAGAAATCCTACAGAGAACCACTCTGAAAGCATGCTTTTCAGTACTCCACTCATCTCCTGAAAAAATTAAGGAAAAACAAAATTTATGCTTACCTGATAAATTTCTTTCTTTACAGACATGGAGAGTCCACAACAGCATTCCAATTACTACAGGGATATTCACTCCTAGCCAGCAGGAGGAGGCAAAGAGCGCCACAGCAAAGCTGTTAAATGTCACTTCCCTTACCCATAACCCCCAGTCATTCAGCCGAAGGAAAATGGAAAAAGATAACACAAAGGTGTAGAGGTGGCTGAGGTTTAACAAAAAATACTCTAAGTCAAATTAAGGGTGGGGTCGTGGACTCTCCATGTCCGGAAAGAAATTTATCAGGTAAGCATGAATTTTGTTTTCTTTGCTAAGACATGGAGAGTCCACAACGTCATTCCAAATACTAGTGGGAACTAATACCCAAGCTAGAATGAACAGGGAGGGAGAACAAAACAAGTAGACCTAAACAGAAGGCACCACCACTTGAAGAACTGTATGGAAAGTATGCAGAGAGGACGATGTTGCCGCCTTGCAAATCTGTTCCACAGAAGCTTCATTTTTGAAAGCCCAAGAAGAGGAGACAGCCCTAGTGGAATGACCTGTAATTCTCTCAGGAGGCAGCAGTCCAGCAGTCTCATAAGCAAAATGAATCATAGTTCTCAACGAGAGGGAAAGAGAAGCAGAAGTGGCCTTCTGACACTTACGCTTTCATCAGAAACAAACAAACAAACAGGGCAGAAGACTGGCTAAAATCCTTTGTATACTGTAGGTGGAATTTTAGAGAACGCACAACATCCAAGTTATGCAACAGACGTTCCTTTTGAGAAGAAGAATTAGCACAGAGAGAAGGAACAACAATTTCCTGATTAATATTTCTATCCGAAACCACCTTAGGGAGAAAACCCAATTTAGTACGAAGGACCGCCTTATTCATGGCCAAGGAACTCCGAGTTCCTCCCTGGTTATGTTAGCATCAGAGATAAAGGAATTGGCAAGTTTGAGGGTCTTAATCCTATATTGGATCTCCTCTAAAGTAGTCTCTTCTAAAATCAATTCAGATAAGGCATCGCACCAATAAGATGCTGCACTTGCTACTGTAGCAATACAAACTGCAGGTTTCCATTGTAGACCCTGATGCACACACATCTTCTTTAACTAAGCCTCCAGCATTTTGTCCATATGATCCTCCTTAAAGGAACAGCTATCCTCAATAGGGATTGTGGTTCTCTTAGCCAGAGTAGAAATAGCCCCTTCTACCTTAGGCACTGTGCGCCATGCGTCTCAAATGGAGTCAGCAACAGGAAAAATCTTTTTAAAAACGGGAGATGGGGAGAAAGGTATCCCTGGCTTATTTCACTCCTGTGCAATGATCTCCGACACACAGTCAGGGACAGGAAACACTTCTACAGAGGAAGAAACATCATAGTACTTATTACGTTTACTAGATTTCTTAGGCTTGACAGCGACAGAAGTATCGGAGTCATCCAAAGTAACCAATACCTCTTTTAATAGTAAGCTGAGGTGTTCAAGCTAAGATCTGACGTTTACCTCTTCAGAGTCATTTAAAGGAATTATACTGTCCGAATCTGATATTTCACCCTCAGAACCTTCCGAGATATCCTACTTATCAGACTTAGGATGGACTGAACCTTCACAACAGCAGAGGCAACAGACACCTTACTATCAGAAAAGTGTTTAGATTTCCTCTTGCGCTTCCCCAACATAGGAAAAGCAGATAATGCCACAGATACTGCAGAAGATATCTGTGCAGCAAAATCTACAGGCAAATATACCCCTCCAGAAGGCTGAGAGGAACCGCAGGGCACAGTATGTGACGTCAATGAAGCTTAGGACGTTTGAGGAGAAAACTGCGGCATAACCTGAACAGCATTATCCTGGGAGACAATAGGCTCAGAGGGCAATAATCGTTATAGCCAAACATGTGGCACAAAATTGCATAGGCAAAACAATTTGGGCCTCTAGACCAGTGTTTTTCAACCAGTGTACCGTGGCACACTAGTGTGCCGTGAGAGATCCTCAGGTGTGCCACGGCAGACTGACAACAGTGTGACATGTTTTTTAAACTTTGCTTGTTTTTTACTCCCAGTGCAGGAGTAGTTTGTAGGAGGCATGGCATAACAGCACAATACATACAGTATGTGTGTGTTTGTGTGTATATGTATATATATATATGCTGTATTAGGCTACAATATGTGATTTTTTTAAAATTTTGGGATGGTGGTGTGCCACAGGATTTTTTAATGTAAAAAAGTGTGCCACGGCAAAAAAAAAGGTTAAAAATCACTGCTCTAGACATAAGCATCTATTAAAAGAAACATATTTTGTTTGCATGTCCATAGCTTGAAAAAAAATTCCCCAAAATTAAAGGTGAAATTTAAAATTTGAAATAAAGACTACTGTCACTTTAAGAAGAGACTTTATTCCCTCAAAGTGTTAACACGCTAATATAATTTAACTGCCCAAAAGAAACAATCTCAGGACCTCTACACCTCAGACAGTCTGAGGTGCCCTACCGCAATTCTAGAAAAAACTGCAGAGTAAAACAGAAAAAAAAGACCCTTGCAGCTCCGGGTCAAATTCATAAGAAAAGTCTGGTAAAATGAGCCCTACTGTTCTTATCGTCTAATAAAATGCCCCACATAAAACTCTTGCCACACTACAAGAGTTATTAAATTAAGAGACACAGAGGAAACTTCCCCAAAATAAAGTGAAGATTAACCACTAGTCTCCACATACATATGTGCCTGCACCCATTGACAGAGGCAAAGAGAATGACTGGGGGTTATGGGTAAGGGAAGTGACAGTTAACAGCTCTGCTGCTCTATGCCTCCTCCTGCTGGCCAGAAGTGAATCTCCCACTAGTAACTGGAATGACGTTGCAGACTCTCCATGTCTTAGGAAAGAAAGTAAAACTTGAAAAACATCAGTTTAGAATGCACTGAAGAACTATATTTTAACCAATATACACAATTTTGCTTATGAGTTGAGCTCTTTTTAAAAGCACCTAATCAAGCCTATTTTTGAAAAATGTGAAACCAAAGATAAACCTATATAACATATACAGTATGTATGTGAAAATATTTGAACACAATTATACAGAACAAATACAATTGACTAGAATTCAAGATAAAAAAAATCAATAAAGAAATGAATAAAAATAAATCAAACATTTAAAACACAAAAGAAAGAGTTATACTTGCCTAAGGCAATTTACTTTTCTTGACTGACACCAACAAAGATTTGTTCCCCTTTTAGAGGTATGGCCAGAAACGCAAAAAATAATCTGTTATCTTTCATTAGAGCATTTTATATGTAAACAAATTCCCTTTTCTAACTAGGGGTTGATCATAATCTTTCTGCTATTTTCAATCGATATTGGCCTAGATTAGAAGTCGAGCACTATCGATAGCACCAGGTGCGCTATCAATACTGTGTGCCTGTACTAAGAGTAGAGCATAATCTGATATGACAAACCCATGGTAAAAAAGTATCACCGGAGAATATTAATGCGGCCAACATTTTATAGTTTGCCCTAGATTTTCAATGGATGGCACACACACAGTTTATGCCGTGGTTAGGTTCCAGAAGGAATAATTGTAAATTGAAACCGTTGTAAATTGAAACCCAGTTTATAATGTAAGTCAAAGGGAAGTGAGGGAGTTAGTTTCCAGGCCCCTCTAAAAATTGTAATAAGTAACATCTAATACATTATTTTTAAAGCTTTGAAATGAAGACTTAAAATGCTAAACAGCATTATAAACCTAATAATAAACCTAATAATATAAATTGTATCATTATCAAACTAGGTTTAATGAACAAAAACATTTGCTAAACAGCACCTTATAAAATAATTACACAAAAGATTGTATCATCATAAAACGAAGTTTAATGAACAAAAACGTTTTTTTACTTGCATTTTTCTGCAAACAGTTCTCTGCATTGTTAGAATGTTAGATAATATTGGGTCTGTACCTATTCTATGCATTTCAATCTGCAGTGATTAATAGGCAATTAGGCACCCTCACCTCAAGCAGCTGGACAGGAAGATAAAACATAATTTATGTAAGAACTTACCTGATAAATTCATTTCTTTCATATTAGCAAGAGTCCATGAGCTAGTGACGTATGGGATATACATTCCTACCAGGAGGGGCAAAGTTTCCCAAACCTCAAAATGCCTATAAATACACCCCTCACCACACCC